>NW_019416678.1:187490-219567 GCF_000390285.2 Anoplophora glabripennis | reverse complement strand
CTAATTACGACTCACCCTGTATAAATACATACATATGTTGGGTTTTAAAGTTACGTCTCGCTTTCTCTACATCTGTTCTGTAATCCTAACCGATGAGATGAGATGGTAATTAAATATGCATATTGTGAATAGCGCCAGATTCATAAATAAACGAGGTCTATTTTAGGCTGGCGCACCTCATAACCTGACCGCCTGGTGCTTCAAAAATATACAGGGTGTCCCATTTAAGACGCATTCTACCGTAATTCTGATGATATCAGTAAAATATACACGCTTGCCAAATGAAAGTACAGTCAAATCAATTTCTCCACATTTAAAGTAATTTTCGGTAACTAATAACTAACTTTATTTTTTCAAACATACGAGTATGTTATCGCATTTTTAATTTTCCGTTGGATTTAAGTTCTACTTTGTTGAAACGCATCGTTCCGTTCTCAGCATCCTCGAAAATATCAAATATCTCCTCAACTAAACTCGATAAGAAGATGTGGTTTATACGATTGATTCAAACATGAAAAAAACTTTATAACTATTTAGTCTATTTGATTTTCTTTGTCGGTATCCTCGGGTTGCTTATCTGGCGTTCCCATTGGTATACCCATACACAAAGATAATATCTGCATAGTCTTCAGTTGTAAATAAATGATTTTTTTATTTAGCACTTTATTGCTAAGTGTCAAATGAATAAACCAAATGACACAAATAATAATTATTGTTATAGCAACCATAATTTTTATTTATTAGGATACTTTGCAGTATAAAATTATATTTTTTAAAATGCTTGTAACTTTTAAACAAATACGAATCGGATCTATGACCATACACGCAAAAAAAAATTCTTGCTTCAAATGTACAACATTTGATTTCAAGGTATCGCACGTTTGTCGTTTATATACAGGGTGTCCCATTTTTATTCTGAAAAAAATCAGGAAAAGATAGATCCGATAAAATTAAAGGGGCTTTGCTATATAAACTTATTTCGAAATCTGAACCCTTTCCGAAATACAGGGTGTTGAAGTTGAATTTATTTTTTCATTTTTTGTTAATATCTCTTGGAGTTATAAACTAATTGTTCTCAAATTTTATGTGGTGAATACCACAGTGCAGTAGTACTAATACACAAAACCTCNCATTTCCTACAATTCCTGCCCAAATGTTTAAACTAAAATTATGTTGAAATGTTGTCATAGATACTTCGTGAGGATTTTCAGGAGCCCAGGAATGAAGAATGTGCTTCAGGGGTGAACATTTTACTAAGGCGATTTTTTGCAGATCGTGTTCTTTTGAAATGTAGATTCACTGGTATCATTTATGCTACTCCATTCAAAAACACCCTGTATAAATTTATTGCAGGTGTGCCCTTGAAAAAATTTTCTTTGTACCTATATATCATACACATGTAAAAGTTACTACATATCATGTAATTTATACAGGGTGTTAGAAGTTTGACTGCCTTAATTCTAACAGACGATAGAATACATTAAAATAGAAGAAAAAACCGTATATGACATGGGTCCTAAACTCAACCATTTTCGAGAAAAAAATTATCAAAATCTCCAACTTGTACAAAAGTTCGATTAATTAAGGAATATTGATATAACTGCTTGCATATAATATCTAAAATACAAAGATTATCACTTTTTTGAACTTGTTTATGCTTAATTCTTAAAAGTAATTAGCGTTGAGTTAAATTTAAAATTCGATAAAATTCATATCGAGCAATGTGACAACGGCGCGGCGAATAACACGAGATACTAAGCTGTCCAGCCAGCAATACGCAATTCAGTTGGTATCTGGAATTGGACCATGTCTGAGTGCTTTTACATACCACTATTTTCTTTTCTTGAGGTGTTTTCCAGCCAGTGCTCGAAAATTGAATTCGAAGGTATCGTGCGTGCATCGAAAATGGTGGTGGACATTTTGAGCGTATGTTGTAGTTTGTCTTGTACTTGTGCGTTTAAAAATTACTGAATTTTGCTTTTTGGTAAGTACCTAAATTATTTTTAATACATATGATTATTTGGATGACGTGAATCTTTGAGTACTTTAATTACATATTTTTCAAATTCTTAATTTGATTAAAAGTTAAGTTCTTGTTTTAAGAGATTCATAATTATTAAAATTGTCTTGAAATTTACTAAATGTTTCACAATAATAATAGTTGTTTACATTTTTTCCGTAGGACAAGTCTGCCGCATGCACACGTGGTATGCACCAGCTGTGTAGCGTTAGGTTAAGCGCTGTTGTCACGTTGTGATGAAACTCCCCAATACTAATACTCGCTGCATTTTGAAAACTGTTAATCTTACGCCCCTGTAATATACAACTTTTTTGTTCATTTATGATTACTCTATCTCATGCTGAAATAATGACAGTCAAACTTACAACATGAAAATGCGTTTTCCTTGTTCAAATTTAAGCTTTATCGCCGTTTTCGAAATACAAGGTCTACTCAAATGGCATTAAACAGTTACTTCGAAAAATTTTTATTTTACATAACTCCATCATATCTCATTTTTTTTACCTAAAACGTGGAGGTCGCTAAGAACATCTAAAGTGGTAGGTATTTTTTGTATTTTTGTTTGTTGATAAAGATTTTGAGAAAACGTATTTTTTTCAACATCACTTTATTTACTGTAAAAAAGAGATCCTTGTATATCGCTAAAACCCTTAGTTCTCGAGAAAATATGACCTTTTGAAATTAGTAGGTAAAGCCAAAATCACATTGCTTTATCTCAGAAGATGTTGTCTTTTGAAAGGTTTGGAATTATTGTAAAAAATTGTAAAAAAATTTTTTGAATGGCCGTAACTTTTTAAGTCAGACGTATGTTCGCTAATTGGTCAGAAGATGCTTTGATTACAATTTTTACACCTAATTACGACTCACCCTGTATAAATACATACACCTACCACAAGGCAACTAGCTACTACATATGTTGGGTTTTAAAGTTACGTCTCGCTTTCTCTACATCTGTTCTGTAATCCTAACCGATGAGATGAGATGGTAATTAAATATGCATATTGTGAATAGCGCCAGATTCATAAATAAACGAGGTCTATTTTAGGCTGGCGCACCTCATAACCTGACCGCCTGGTGCTTCAAAAATATACAGGGTGTCCCATTTAAGACGCATTCTACCGTAATTCTGATGATATCAGTAAAATATACACGCTTGCCAAATGAAAGTACAGTCAAATCAATTTCTCCACATTTAAAGTAATTTTCGGTCATACAGGGTGATCTATTTCTTCTGGACGATAACTAACTTTATTTTTTCAAACATACGAGTATGTTATCGCATTTTTAATTTTCCGTTGGATTTAAGTCCTACTTTGTTGAAACGCATCGTTCCGTTCTCAGCATCCTCGAAAATATCAAATATCTCCGCAACTAAACTCGATAAGAAGATGTGGTTTACACGATTGATTCAAACATGAAAAAAACTTTATAACTATTTAGTCTATTTGATTTTCTTCGTCGGTATTCTCGGGTTGCTTATCTGGCGTTCCCATTGGTATACCCATATAAAAAGATAATATCTGCACAGTCTTCAGTTGTAAATAAATGCATTTTTTATTTAGCACTTTATTGCTAAGTGTCAAATGAATAAACCAAATGACACAAATAATTATTATTGTTATAGCAACCATAATTTTTATTTATTAGGATACTTTGATTGCAGTATAAAATTATATTTTTTAAAATGCTTGTAACTTTTAAACAAAAACGAATCGGATCTTTGACCATACACGCAAAAAAAAATTCTTGCTTCAAATGTACAACATTTGATTTTAAGGTATCGCACGTTTGTCGTTTATATATACGCAAGAAAATATTTTCTTCTTTGAAGAAAATTATTTATTTATTTAAATACTTTAAATTTCTACCCAGAAATATAATTTCTTAGTTTAAAAGTAGGCAGCATTTAAAATAAATATTTTATACTTAGGGTTAAACGAATTCTATTCTTAATTTTATGATTTATATAGATTTTATAGAAACATGTTCTATATTGTATATTAACGTGTCGTTTGTTTAATACAAAATTGAATAGTTTTGGTCAAATGATTATATATACTTATTTTAAGAATATATTTGGATATAAATATTTCTCAGTAATAAAAAATATTTTGTTTCAAACTCAAAACACCTTGTACAACAGCGAGGATCGTTTGTAAGTTTAACCAACCAGATAGGTCAGTTTGGGATTTATTGATGGTCCTCATCATTATTTCTTTACAACGATCAAGCTGTTTTAGTGTCGTTTCTCACATGGAGATGTGTATACACAGAGCGTAAGTAGCTCTATCTATCGTGCTACTTCCCATCTACGCCATTATGTGACCTGCTACAATTTTCTTTCAAGAAAACATAAATTTGATTATAATATGCTACATTTGTCTTGAATAATTCCTACATTAATACTAAATTTTAAATATACATATAGGTATATTCTAAGGAACTAATGATGAACTGTAATAGCTGTTTTACATTGACAATTTATTGATCAATAATTCATGAAGTCGCTTCATCAAGAAATTGGACAAGTGTAATGCACCAAATCTGTTGTCAAATAACTTGATGAATTTATTCATCAAGTTCTTGACGAATTAGAGCATGTTTTAATTTTCGTCAGTTTCTTCGTGAAGTTCAGAAGTACCAACCTAACAGATTTCCAGCCTTAGATCTGTAATGAGGTTATGTTATTGGAATATGTAAATAATTGTGTGGCGTCGTGCTAGTTTTACATTATTTTTACTGATTTGTTACTTACAAAAACTAATATTTATGTTATATGTGTCAGAACGGTACCAATGTTGTATCACTACAATTATGAGTGGAAAGATGACATTTTTAAAATTTATTTGCTTTGATTCATTGGTAGAACTAATTCATACGTCAAAAAACTTTACAAAGTCTGTAGGAGTGTAAAACCAGACTGTTTACCAATAAATTCGTGAATTAATTCATGAAGAACTTGAGCAATTTATTCATGAATAAATTGTCAATGCAAAACAGCTATAAGAGATATTGTAGCTAAGTCCGAGATAATAAATTTCAAAACTATAAAAGATTTGAATTAAATTATATATATTCACAAATAATATAAATTCTAAGAAAATTTATAGATTACAGCAAATATTTCACATAGATTGACGAAAGTATACACATTTGAATAGAATAAAATAACATTTACGGCAAATACTTCCATTTAAAATTATCTGCCCATTTAATCCAAATACTTTTTTTTTCGGTGTACCTATAAGAAAAAATGTTTGAAATTAACCGATCTACCATCTATCAAAGTTTTGTCATGGAACTTGTAGAACACCCTGTATTGGATATTTTCGAGAATGCGGTAAAAATTATTTAAAAAGAAGATCAAATAACGAAAAGAAGCGACTTAGATCCAATATTTGTTTATCAAAATAGTCCTTAAATCAACGATACTTTAAAAATACAATAATATAAGGGATGTTCAATTCGAAAAAAATATGTAGCGTAAAACTTAGAAGAAATGAGGCGCCCTCTAGAATCAAAAATTATTTTGAAATGTCGGAATGTATTTGGGTCTAAAGTGGGACACCCTGTATTATTGATCGGTTGGTAGTCTGAAATGAAAGTTCCAATTTCCGAAAAGTTGACGTTTGTGGGCTAAGGTCGGTTTTAAAATTAGCCATTACAGAGGCGCCTTATTTCCTTTTATGGCTTAGCAGTAGAAACCTTGACCGGGTTGAATCAGTAAAAAATTCTTGGACGTTGTCTACTATACGATAGGTTATTCATACATTCATTGTCGACAGTGACGTGAGCCTTGAAGAATTTTACCGCTGTAGTTTACTTATAAGTATATAAGCGACTTCGCGAGGTTGCGTCAAGTAAATAACATTCGATGTTAAATATTTGGTTATTTATATGTGGAGGTTGAAAGAAGTAAAATTGTGCCATGGAGAAAATAAATCATTTCCATTTGTACTGGGATCGAAAATAATTTTCTACGAGTCATGGTAGAAAAAAACCATCACAAAAGTCACATAGAAACAATGTTGGCGCCAAGATCTAACGGATTATCCACCCATCTACAACGGAAGCGTAGGCAAAACATCCAAATAGCTAATTCTAGGACTGGGGAAGTGTAAGCCGTGCATTTGTCCAAAGAAAACTGATTTAAAATCAATTGAGATGGAAGTCCGTTTGGTTTACAATAGTTTTTATTTGTGGTAGGTCTTAAGTGACTCACTAAAACACAAGTATTGTTTTTCTTAGAATACAGAGCAGTACTTCAACGAACCAAGTGACAACAGATCGGTCCGGCAGACTGCCAACATAAATGGTGTGTGCTTCCAATTGGCTGATGATGATGTAAAGATCTGTTTTAATTTGCTCTGACAACATCAAGCTTCGTAGTATAGGCGAAAGTTTTAGCTGTTGATTAAAAATGAGAAAACAAAATTCAATTCAATTCAATTCAAGTAATTAGTCATTACTAACTACAGTCACTAACAATCACTAAAATTTTGATATAAAGTTAATTAGAGTTTAAAATATTACTAAGAATGTATGCGTTGTTTGTGAGACATCCATCAATAAGTTTTGACAAAAGTCTACTTTTAGAAAAGTCACTTATTTTATACACAGTAATATTCTAAGAGTTCAATTGAAAGCCTCCTTTCGCGAAAACCGTCCACATTAGGAAGTTCTAACAAGAGTTAGGTACATTATTTTTAGAAAATAAAATTATACATTAGAAATTGGAGCCCGAATGGTAAAAAACATAAACTTGAAAAAATTGAACTTAAAATGTAATACGAATGTAGCATAACTAGCGCCCTCTATGAAATATACAAAAAATAATTAGACTAGCGTATTTGGCGCCCTTAAAAACCCCGGAATACCAAATTTCATAAAAATATTTCGCACCGTTTGGAAATTTTCGTAAAAATTATATTTAAAAAATTTTATTTTGTCGCTGTGTATCTCGAAAACAAGAGAAGATAGACATATGGTTCATAAGACAAAAATTGTTATTTTTTGTCATATAAACTATATGTCTATCACCCCCTGAATTTACGGGAGGTATTTCCCGTAAACACCCTGTATAAAGCCAATGGCAAAAAATAAAAAAATATATCTCTTTAAAGAGTCCAAATTGCATGCCTTATTGTAGATCCGATTGTCAAAAAACCTCTGGTAAAACGAAATAATACACTTTTTTATAAACAACAAATCTGATTTTGTCATAATGAGTTCTTAATTATTTAATTTTTCATATTTTTAAAGTAATATACAAACGGCGCACTGTCTTTAATCGAAGATCACGCTATCCCAATTACCTATTTAATCAACTGGTGCCAATCTAGGTCAGCTCCAGAAATAACCGAGGTCCGAGAAAATTCATGGCATATACTGTTTTTATTGCGGTCTGCGGTCTTCGTTAATTAAAGACGTGACACACCAATACCAATAAGGGATATTTAAAAGGGGATTTAATACATCTTATCTGGAAATACCATAAGAGATACAAAGTAGGTGAAGCCTGAAAAAAATTGTCCTTTTATGGTTATGAAGAAAATGTAAACAACGATTGCAAGTAACGCGAAAAACTGTTCACCGCAGCCTACTTAGGAGATGTAGATGTAGATGTACTGTTACCTGGAATACTGAGATCACTTTTCCGATATGTAGGCCTTTTAGAAAACTGAACATTTCCTTTATCTGATATAAATATACTGTGCTGTCATACACATCATTATTCTAAATTCATAAGATAATATGAAAGTGGCAACCCAATCTTTTTAATGCAAATTGAGTAGTATCAGCTACACATGTAATAAATTGTAGTGATTTAACTGTGTAATTGAAATAGCTACGATTTATTCTATCCGTACTG
This sequence comes from Anoplophora glabripennis, assembly GCF_000390285.2. Taxonomy (NCBI): domain Eukaryota; kingdom Metazoa; phylum Arthropoda; class Insecta; order Coleoptera; family Cerambycidae; genus Anoplophora; species Anoplophora glabripennis. Next base: position 211,675 of record NW_019416678.1, on the reverse strand, counting down.
CACAAATATCTGTCCAAACCAATCGATTTTTCGTCACACACACTCCAGTCTGTATAGATAAATTTTTACGATTTATCGGTACAAGTGCAGTTGCCATAAGAATAATATTTAGGCATATTTCTATTTTAATAACTAACGAAGTCAATGTGTTACTTTTGTAATTTTGATATTATATTAAACCGTTTTAAACTACTTATGGAACTGAACAATATATGTTTGTAAATCACTTTGTTTTACTTGCTATGTATATGACTTATACGGAAACTGTGATTTTTTTAATCTGATCAGTAGAGAACAGATTTTGTAATTTTTTAAAAATATTGGGTTAAAATAAAAAAGTTGTAGATAATCACTCTCTAAAACTAGCCCTTAGACAACATGTAAGATTTCAATAATGTCGATTAAATTCTACGTTTAAAAAATGTGAATCTTGAAAAACTTTTAAGGTATCGCAAAAAATATATCTACCATATTCCTTTAATGTTCCTTATTAATCATTTTCAGGAAAAAATATAATAAAGGTGTCCTATTCGTCCTAAAATACCTACCGGAACACAATTTAGGACCATCCTGTTCTGACCGCATTTTATTTGCCAGAAAACTGAAAACATTTGGAAAACAAATATTTCAGAAGCAGCATGCGTTGCCAGAGCAAAACAATTACAAGTATATTTTTGCAGGAAATACATATTTTTTCCGATAATACAAATTCTTGCATATTATAAATATAAATATAAAAAATGATCAAAATAATTAATGGAATTGATGAGAAATTAAGTTACAGGTACAAAACTTTTACATTAAATATTAAATAATGAGAAATATTTAAAGCTGATAAAGTAAGCCGACAAAAATAGTTAAAAAGTCAACTCACGTCCCTAGCGACAAACTGTCATAAGAATATTAATTTAGAAGATATCGGAACTATAATAGCTTATTTAAACATTAATTTCTCATGTCATTGCCCACAGACCATTTAAATTTTTTCAATATTGTTAATTATGACTTATGAATAATGAAGGAAATAAGCTATAAATTCAGAACTTAATACCCAGAACAATCTTAATAAGTAATAACATCGTTTATTTATAATTTATCAGGAAAAATGTTCAACTTTAACCCCATTCTGTAAATAATTCCGCATAAATATTTAAATTCATTAAAAAACAATAAAGCCTTCTGAATTGTGGGTATGATGACTATTTAAACTGATAATTCTAAAATAAAAATAATATGAAGATGAAGACTGGTTATTTCTTTCCAGGGTTTTATGCTTGAACAGATGTCAAAATATTTTGACAGACGTTCCGCATTGTATTGCAGCATGAAATGAATTATCGCTATCAATCGATGCATAGGAAGAGTCCCGGTTCATCACAATGAAAATATGTACGTATGAGCAAATCAGAATTCAAATATGTTTTTTTGTCATAAAAAAATTTCCATGTAGATTTTGTGCCGGAAGGTCAAACTACCAACCCTGGTAGCAAAATATTGCACAAGACACTTATACAAGACTGTTGTGTACCTACTGCTAAAATCAGCATCAGATTTACTGCAAGATTCATTGTGCAATTGTCTTGATCAAAGCTTTCAATGGATTTGATTCAGGGCACTTGAGCACAAATGGGTAAATTAAAGCAAGTGACTATGTTGCAGAATTAAGTAAGACATATTGTACTTGACTTATACTAATTAACCCCTTTGGACTCAAGTACTTTTGGTTAAGTCTGGTGCAAGTATTGTAAAAGTATCTTGCATAAGAAACGATATGAATTTCAGTAATAGACACAAAACAATCCGACACAATTTGGCTATTGCAAGTAAACTTGAAACAACTTGTATCGGAATTGCACACGATTGTGCTACCAGGGAGACTACTATAATGAAGTGTTGAAGGATCTTCATGAGTGGATAAGTAGAAAACGACTTTATTTGTGGAAAAATCGATTATTGTTCAAAACAATACTCCTGTTCACAATACGCTGTCTGTAAAGACGTTTTTAACCAAGTACAGCATCTCTATGTTAGGACTGTTAGGACCACCCTATTCACTTCAACTGGCCCTGTGTGACCTTTTTCATTCCCAAAAATTAAATCAGCATCAAAATGAACTAAAATTGAAACGGTAGGAATAGTGAAAACAAAATCAACGGCCATGATGGAGATTTCAGAAAAATGTTTACAACACTGCTTTGAGCAATGAAAAAGACATATAGAGCGGTGTAGAAATCAAGCTGTTAGAAAAAAATATAATTAAAAAATTGCGCAAGTTCTGCTTTTTTTTTTCTAGCTATACCTCGTCTACCATTTATTGTTTAAGCCCATAACTTGATCTCGATATGGTTTAAGATTTTTTTTAGAATTTTTCCAGATAACTGAGCGACTTAAAAAACATTATACGGACGTTATTTAATCTCAGATATAAGATCTAAGATCAGATTTATTCAAGATTTTAATTCTAAGATTTCAGAAAAATGTTTTCAATGTTTGAACAATGAAAAAGTCATATAGAGCGGTGTAGAAATCGAGCGCGACTTAAAAAACATTATACGGACGTTATTTAATCTCTCGTGTCCTTACAAGTACGTCCGTTTGAATAAACGTTTGTTGCAACGGACGTTTTTACGTGCGTCTGTCCCCAGCTTTAATTTGTGAGCCAATAAATGTTTTTATATCCCCTGGTGTAATGAAATGGTTCCAAAATTATACATCACAGGATGTTTATATATTTTATATTATGTAACACTAGAATGTACCTTCCTATAATTTTGTGTGTCTACTATGTGTGTAGAAAAATATTTAAATAATAAGTAAGTATATCTTGGCAAAAGTTTCGATACTGATGATTTGATGTGGACATTTGATACATTTTTCAATAATTTTATGGTATCATCTAATACGGCCTCAGTTTTATTAAGAAATTTTATGTATTTTTAATTTTTTAACTAGTACATTTTATAAATAAATAAACAAATAAATGGGATGAGGTAAACTCCATTTTCAATCTAAACTATTATCTTTGGGATTTGACAGAAACGACTAATGACGTCATCAATTATATTTTTTCCGGAAACATACCCAAATTTTTTCCTGCTAAAAAACTCTTTCTTCTAATAAACTTTTATTAAAGAAATTTTTCTGTATTACTTCCCGTTTAAAAGTTATAAGCAATATCGTCCTAAAGAGTCTCAAAAGAAATACCACCTAAAAATCACATTAGCGGTGGAAGGATCAAGTAGTCGTTGGAAAATAATTGAATGTTCATTGTTTAAAGTGCATAAACGTCATTAACAATAAATAAAAGGATTGAACTCGATAATTTTTTAACACAGTTAAAACAAAATGTGATGATAACAATAACTAAACTTAAAAAATGAGGCAAACGCTTCCACATATTACAATCTATTCTCTATATGACCTCCTCTCATTTCAAGACATATCCAATCTTCGCCTGACTTCTTTGTTGGTTGCGTTTATTAACATTTCGCCGTTTAACTCATTACAAGCGTTTGTGATTTTTTCTTTCAAATATCTCGCAAAAGTGTTTTGTAAACCTTATTTTTTAAAATCCCGCCATAAAAAAATCGAAGGGCGTTAGATCTGGTGACTTTCAGGACCACTGAATAGGGCCATTAAGCCCCGTGGAGCCCCGCCGCGTCGCCGTCGTGCTAAAACCATAGGTTTCTCCTTAGCTGCAAAGGCACAGAAATTTAGGTAACTATGTACGTTCATAAAAATAATAGTCCAGTTGGCAGAGGCCGAAAAGTTACTGTTGGTGACATTTCTTTGATAACTCGGAAATAACTACACAGGAATACTTTTTTTTAGTAGTTTTCTTTAAATAACTCAGCGGGATGACTTTGTACGAAAAAATGCTTAGGACATGATTTTGTTCGTAGTAAAAATAGCTACAAAATGGCGGTGGTCCGATTACGAAATTTGCATTAACAAAGCCGTGAGATTGAAAAAACGGTATAAAACGTCAATTTTTTAAAGTTGTTGTAAAAATGTCAATTATAAACAAAAAGTGATAAAACTTTCGAAAACTATAGTTCAATATATATACAATAATGACGCTAAAGCCGAAAATCAGGAGAGCAAAACTTTTTGTTCTATAAGGTGTTATACATTCATCGGCATCTGAAACTCGAAACTTTGCCAAATTTGTTCGAAGCTTTGCTGACACTTGAAATTTGGTACACACATAGTGTAAATATGCAGAAACCAAAAGCAATTTGCAAAATTCAAGTATCTTCATTTTTGCAGTTTTGGTAAGGTTTTGTACGTCACCCTAGTTTTATACGTCACAGTTTTTTTAATTTTTGGACGTATATTTATGTATATTTATAGAATATTCCATCACGGTAGATTAACCAGCACAATTAGTACCTACAATTAAAAAAAAATAATAATTTTCATCGTTTAGATCCTAAGCTACTTAACATTTGGCGTCTGTTAGCCGTAGTCGTACATTATTCAACATATCAACATAAAACAAAATCGTACGTGTGGGGTAAACCTTTAACTTTTCATTTTCGAGCGCGGGCTCCGCTCTTCGGCGCTTGTATACTCTTAGAAATATGCAACAGTAAATTTAAACAATTGTTTACTTAAAGTTAAAAGTTTTCCAATGACTACCTGATCCTTCCAACGCTAATGTGATTTTTAGTGGTATTTCTTGTGAGACTCTTTAGGACGATATTGCTTATAACTTTTAAACGGAAAGTAATACAGAAAAAATTCTCTAATAAAAGTTTATTAGAAAAAAGAGAGCTTTTTAACAGGAAAAAAACTTGAGTATGTTTCTGAAAAAAATATAATCCCAAAGATAATACTCTCGATTAAAAATGGAGCTTACCTCATCCCATTTAACATCACGTGTCCCAAATTTTATTTAATTTTTTTTATCCTCACAGTAGGCCCATACTATCGAGTTTGAGACACCCTGTGCGATCAAATAGCACCAAGTTACCGTGACAGTACATTGTTTTTCGTTATTTTGATGCTGTATTTTTTAGGTTTTCGTATAATTAAATGTTGTTATTACACACGATGATTTAATCTCTAACTTCAGTGCCACCTTTAAAATTTTAGTTCAGTTCGTGCTCAATATAATTAATTATGGTAATTTTTAATGTCACATCTGTGCAGTAGCAGCAATCAGCCCATAGATAGATAGGGAAAGATCGTAGAGCTACTTGTGAAATCTGTGTCCTTGACATTCCCATTTGTTTTATATTTAGTTTAGTTCATTGACTCGGCTCAGCTAGTACGATTGTAATGAAAAATGTAACAAGGGCAATTTTTACTCGAAACGAAGAAAATCCTTGACGCAAAGCAGTGTGGAGAAATTTGTACGTTGACAGAAATTTTGTGAATGATTTTTGGAGAGGACCTACTTGATAAGATTCGCAGTTTACTTGGACTAACCATTAATTTTGAAATGGGGCTTGACAATAGGAAACATTCACAGAAAAGCAAGGGAAACGATAACGACTAAGTGAGAAAAATTTGAATAAGGCAAGTAAATGAGACAACTTGAAAATGTTTTCATTGTCAGTGTTGCGAGAAACAACTACTCCGAGGGCTATATGCCCCTACCGGTATTGAATTATACTCGCAACACTTAGTGCAATAGCTAGGGTCGTTCCTCCTTGAGGACTAATAAGTCCGAAACCGGTCTGTGTCTGGTGGGTTAAACTGATGACGAACGAGTGAACGACCCTAGCTGTTGCACTAGATGTTGCGAGTATAATTCAATGCCGGTAGGGGCATATAGCCCTCGGAGTAGTTGTTTCTAGCAACACTGACAATTAAAACATTGCCTTCGCCCTCTGTGGGTGGCAGTCGTGCAACAAGTACCTGCAATATAGCAGGTCGCTTCCTACTGTAGCCATTTAAATGGCACAGTTAGGAGTCAGCACAACAGATGGAGCCATTTGCGCTTCCGCGTACAACTTGAAAATGTGTCAAAAATTAGTCATGAAATTACTTGCCACAAATCTGAGGAATAAAGATTTTACTTGGTAAGTATAAGTTTAGAATTATTTTGCAATAATTAAGTTTTCTAGGCCCCTTGCACATACCGGATTTTTTATATTAGTTCACATATAAATAATAATTAAGTTTTCTAGGCCCCTTGCACATACCGGATTTTTTATATTAGTTCACATATTTAAATATGGCCTTATTTAAAATTATTAATTAAAATCTTTTGTGAAAAATTCTTCTCCACATTAGAAAACGATGTCGGTTCTATTACTTCTTAAAAACATTTATTATTTTTAGTTTACATACGATACGGTAATGATACTGATGTGCTGTTATATTCACTAACTTCTCCATTCTATTATGTGGGTATACCTAAATATGCGCCTATGTAGCAAAATAATTAAGTCTGTGTAGGTATAATAGTTCATTTTTACGACGTTTAGTTTAAGTGAGCTTTCCGCGCGTAGCATAATATTATTTACCACCTAAATAATATTTTGAATCTAAATTTGTTATTTTAAATAATCATAATTAGTTTTTAGTTTTTTTAAATTCTTGAGAATATTTGTTAACATGACCGAACAAGGTTATGCTAAAGCCCAATCAGACAATTTACCGAGTGGATTCCATGACTTTTGCAATACTATCAAAAACTGCAGAGGAAGCTTAGTCTCCCCAGCCTCCTCTAACGAGCCGCCACTGGAAAACATTTAATATGTATATGTTTAAAGGACAATAAAATAACTCCTAAATATAACGCGCAAATCCAGCTGCTGATTCATAAAAAAAAGGAATATTTTGTGTAGCTGATCCAGGATTTGAAGTGAACAGTAAGATAAACATATATTTTATAGACTTTGACGCGGAGGTTTTGGATGTCATTTTGAATGCAGCCCAAGAGTTTTGATGTGAAAATATATTTCTTTTACTCTTTAATAGTTTACAGCCAGATAAGAAACGACAGATTATTTTAAATTTCAGTTTTGCAGTTGGATAGGCACAATAATATTTTTTTACAGATAACACAGTTATCTTGAAATAAAGTTTTACTTACTATTTTTATTTTTTAATATGTTGGTGCATACAGTGTACTCGATATATTAGGTTTTTCATTAAAATATTGTTTAAATTACTAGTTAAGTTTTTTATTTATTCTTTAAGCAGAACTAAAATATACCACAAAGTACTTATATTTACGAGTATATATTTCTATTTTATCAGGGGTCCTTGCAAATTTATTGTCATATCCATATATGTAATTAACTTAAAATGTACACAAGAATGTGGTTTTAAAAGTTTATACTGCCGAATTCGTCTAATTACCCTTTCTATGTGAATCCTAAGACTAGCTACACGCTTTGTGGTAAGTACTTGGGACTTGTTTAGTATTTAATCGGCACTTACACTTGGTAGTCTGATCAACACGCAGTTTTTTTTAACAACTACACTTTTAATATGTTTAAATCCTCTATCTGCCATTATTGAAACACCAGGTTGAAGTTTATCCAGGAAGACAGATTGTTCTACTATTACAGCATCTGAAGTTCGCCTTCCATATCCACGAGAAATGAAATTTATTAAACCATCACGAGTCGACGAAATTAAATACTTTATAGTAAGTATTTGCCTTTTTCTACTCTGACCAAGTTAAAGCCTGTTTCACAGCATCTGTAGGCTTCTGGATTTCAATTTCTAAACAGTCAATAATACACTGGACTTTACTGTAACGAGCTCTAAATGACAATGGTAGCTGTTTTTTAATTTTGTCGCCAGAAGGCCAAATTATAACGTATTGTTTCATTAGATTACTAATTAAAACTACTATTAGTTGGAAACATTCTACTGGCAGTTCTTTCTGAAAGTCCGTAAGCATCTCCTAATTCGACAAAGGTTTGTCCTAGTTTTATTTTTTGAAAAGTTAAATAGAGGCTTTTTCTATCAGACAGGATATATTTTTCTAAAAATTTGATAATATACATACATTCCTTTGTTACGCCAATATATCGTTTTATTATTTTTTTAATTTTGGTTTCGCTTGATGAAGCACTTCGCAAATTAGTTTTTGGAGGTGAATATACCGAAGATGATGTTACGGTTTCACTGTTGTCTGACGAAGAAAAAACTATTTGCTTTTTGAAGTTTTTGGGGGTGTTAATTTTTGCGTTATAAAGGGCGATGTTCCAACATTTGTAGAACCGCATGTAAATGGAGAACAACTCTTACAAGCAACTTTGTTAACTGTCTGTGTTTGTTTACTTCGATAATACGGCTTTGCTGTAATGCCGACATTAACTTTTTTTGCCTCTGCGTGATGTACATTCAACAACTGTGCTTCAGGTACATTTTCAGTCATAATATCTACATTTGGTGTTTTACTGGTAGAAGCATCAAACAGAGCCTCTTCTATGTCCTGCAACTTCCTTCTTTTCTCTACACCGCGAGGAATATTTTCTGACAATGTTAATTTTCTTTTTTTCTGGCATTCAAACTTATGCGGAACTACATCCGGTTTCATTAATTTCAGACCACCTATCATTTTCCACCTCATATAGTTTTCCATGTCAATTTCCAACTACAAAATATGGGTAGGTAAGTATGTATTTTTATCGCCTTAAAAATATGAATGTTTTTATTGTTACTGTTACTCACGTCGAAATGGTCCTCACATACAAAAACACCACTTGTTTTTGAAAACTCCTTTGGATCTCTCCTAACCATGTTCAACCACAATTTTCTTCGTTTTTCATTTCTAGGAACTTGAATAAATGTTTTTTCTGGCGTTTTTACTGATGTGTTTTCACACATCGGTACAATGCACCAGTAATAGTAAGGTTTAGAGGGATTTGCCATAGTTATTATAAGTTTAACTTCAAAAACTTACAGTATGTATAAGGTATTTTACTGCTTATTGGCACCACGCCACACATTTAATAACCAGAGCAGTCAGCTGCACTGTCGAAACCCGTTATTGTGTATGTTGCGCTTGCCCATTTACTTACCGATGACGTCAACGTATCGACATCCCAGTCCATGGCGTTTGCGCGTGAAGTGAACGGATTAAAACTTTAATGTAACCAGCGCCGGACTGGCCATAGGGAAAAAAGGGAAAACTGCCGATGGGCCGCGGCCCGAAGGGGCCGCTTGGCAACATTTAATTATATATATTTCAAAAATTTGAAACTTTTTAGAATGGAAAGCAAAAAAAAAAATCAAATTCATGTTTTTTTTTTGGGACAATTTAAGAGACATTTTATATGTTCGAAGTACAAATTTTCATTAAGGCTGCTGAAATATTTATTAGTCTTAATAAAACTTGTGTTTTGTTTTTGCAAAACATATAATTAAAGGTTGCAGGACCGATTGTTCTATGGATTTTTTCTTTTCCGTAAAAAGTCATAATTTTTAGGTTTAATACAAAATTTAGTTAAAAAAGGACAAACTTTTTCGAAAACTTTGCATATGAAATTAATTTATATCAGTGAACGATTTAATACCTGCAAGTTCAAAATTTTCAGTAAATTTCAAGAAGAAATCCTATAGTAAAAATCGAAAAATTGATCTTATCAAAATTGACTTACTAACTTCAAAACATCCAAGTTTTAGAAATAAGCTTTTACTATATTATTTTCAGATTTGTTAGATGTATTTTAATCGAAATTGCTGAAATGAATAAAATTAAGTTTCACATGTATGTTATATTCTTATTAGGTTAATACATATGATTTAACAATATGCTTTCCTTGGTTTTATTTTCGTACAAATAATTATGGCTTATTCTAGAATTAAGTTCTTAGATTACTCTCTCATATTTTCATGTCTTATTTAATACACAGGGTGGTCCGAATTTTATGCAGCAAACTTCGAGGACAGATAGATCTCTTTAAAATAATAGATGTTTGCCTTATAAACATTGATCTGGAACAGCCCCGTTTTAGAGATACAGGGTGTTGAAGCTGTTCTAAAAAAATTGATTTTTTGTTTATATCTCCGGAATCCATTAACCGACATCAATAAAATTTGGTACAGATAATGTATGTCAGTAGGCCTTACATTCCCTAAAATATGAGCTTTAAAGGTTCAACCAGTGGTGTACTACCGGACAGGGGTCACCCCTTTTTTTACAAAAAAACCTACGCCACTGCATTTTTTACAAGTGATTGTAACGGACTTATATTCTAATGCACTAAATACGTCAAAAAGGTGACTTGATTTTTTTCCCTAAGGTTCACCATTTTCAAGTTATTCAATCCCCTGGTGACAGACACTTCAAACCATAATATTACAAAAATATTTATGTTTATGCTTAAAAGTAAGTCCAATTTGTAAGCACAATAACAAAATTCTTTCCACATCACCTGTGAGGTAGTGTTCCTGATGTGTTTTAGTTTCCCTTGGAGGCCTTATCTTTACAAATAACAACAATTTAAATCAAAATAATAAAAATATTTTTACCAAGCAACAACAACTAAACAAGAAACAAAATTAACGTTACGTATTTACAGCAACTGTTTAAATTGCGAACCACCCACATCGACACATTTCTGACATCTTCGATTAATGGAACTAATTGAAACTAATATCATGTGGTGGTTTTCTTTTAATTCATTACACCCGTCTTCTATTCGCTGCAGTAGTGGTGGTGTAGTATATATTGGAGTAGAGTAATTTTTTTTAGATAGGTCACCCCAAACGTAAGTCCAGGGGGTTTAGATCTGGCAATCTGGCTGGCCAAGACACTGAACTCTCTGCACCATTATGTTTGACATTGGCATTTCGTCTTCTACCTATCCATCACCCGATATAATTTTCATTAAGTCATTATTGTATTTATTATTCTCCTAAAATGCGCAGAAGCACCATCCATTTGTATCCAGCTATTTTGTGGTATATTTAATGGAACATCCTCTGATAATTCAAATAGATGGTTTTCTAGAAAGTTTAGAAATGACTGGGAATTTAGATGGGGTAGCAACAAGAAAGGTCCACAAATTTTGTTGCAAGTTATTCCGAGCCATACTTTCACAGAAAAGGTATTGTCCGAATTTCACGAGGATTTTCTGGTGATCAAATATCCAGATTGTGAAAATTCACTACCTCTTGCCTTGTGAACGTAGCCTCATCGGTCCAAAGTATTTCTAGTAAGAATTCAAACAACCACTGACAAAAATTCAGGAGCATCTCTGCATCTCCCGGAAGTAAATTTTTCGCAGGTTGTAAATGGTACGGGATTTCTGCCATCCTTATGTAGAACTTTTCAAATTTTCGATTTACTCACCCCAAGTTGCCGAGACGTTCTTCGTGTACTTAACCGAGGATCGTCGTCAAATGCTTTTAAAATTTTATTTCTGTGCCTTTCATATTGCTTCGTCGTGACAAAGAATTTTGTTGATGTGCTTACAAATTGCACTTATTTTTGCATCTTGTAATATTATGGTTAGAAGTGTCTGCCACAAGAGGATTGTATTGGTATGAATATCTTGAGAACGGCGAACTTTAGGGAAAAAATACAAGTAACCTTTTTTACGTATTTTGTGCATTAGAATATAAATCCGTTAATAACTGAATAACTCAACAAAGAAAAATAATCGGAAAATTTTCAACTCTGGCTTTTCGATTTGTTTTTGTCCCCTTAATCAAAACCCAAAAGGACGGGCGTCACTTTTGGGACACCCTGTATACAAAGTTGCACCCCTGAGGAGTTATTAGTCTCCAAAGTGGGGCCCTAAATTAGTATCTCTGCAACACTTTAACGCAAAAGAACTAAATTTGGTGCATGATTTAGGTTTATTACTGGTCTTCTTTGACTTTGAAAAATAGTAATATGAATTCACAGCAGAATTTAATTTAAATTTTTTTTACTCTTGTTAAATTTTAAAAAACTTTATGGTTTTTAAGAAAAACTGTATTAACTGAAACAAGATTTTAACAGTGTTTATTAGAAAATAATCGAAAAGTCAGTAGTAGGCAATGAATTTATCTTTCAAACTTGTCAGTTAGTAATAAAATTATTTATTTCAACAATTGCCTCTGATTGTTGTTGAAAAAATAGCAATTATTATTTTTATTATTTATTTGTGTTTTTTACTTAATACAATATTCGTTTACCTATTTAAAAACTACATTGGTACTTGTTTTCTTTTTGCAGAATTAGGAGAGAAGTGAAGTAAAATTTATTTGGCCAATTGTCAAGTTTGAAATATAAAGCCTGCTACTGACTTTTTGAATTAAATTCTGCTGTGAATTAATAATACTGTTTTTCAATTCCATCAATGAAAAAAAAGTTCGGTACAATTTTAGGGGTGAGTCATCCCCTATGAACACCTTGTAGTGCTTCAATTTACTTTAAATCATAGTCAAAGAAGACCAGTAATAAACCTAAATCATGTACCAAATTTGGTTCTTCTACATACGGTGAAGTGTTGTAGAGATATTTTTTTTTCTAAATTTAGGGCCTCACTTTGGGGGCTAATAACTCCTCAGGGGTGCAACTTTGTATATAGGTAAGTTTGGTTAAATTACACTATTTTGGGCACCCCTGCATGCACCTGCAGGTATTTATATGATAATGTAATTTGTCACATATTTAAAAAAATATGTATTAATTGTTAGCTTAGACCACCTTAAAAAGATAATTGCGATGGCGTATGAATGAACCACTAACGATACCTGAACAAGCCTACGTATTTCTTATATTATTGATATCCAAATGGTGTGTATCTCATCTCCGTCATATGGTGATACATCTCACCCAGCCAACACGTCTTTCGTCATCGAACTATTTTTGTAAGTAGTAAACAACTTTCGCCGTAATTTATTAATAGCGTTATTTGAAATTTAGGATGTGATCAGATCGTTCATTAACAACAACAGTAATAATAATAATATACATATTTTCATTTTGGCTGACATCTTCAACTGAAGGAGGTCATTCTTAACTATCTTTTTTTTATTTCCATTCGTAGGTACATGGTCCAGCCCAAAAACTTATTTTTTCACCTCCTAATCAATTTATTTGTCAACAAAATCTACGTCACATGGATTTAATTGACAAGTAAATTTATTTGCGACTGGTCCGTATAATAGAAAATAATATATGTGAATTGAAACATTTAATTTTAAAAATGTGAAAAGCAGACAATAGTCCTTATTTCAGGCAGAAAGTGGTCCTCTGTCGGAATTATCATTCGTTTTTACAATAATTATACACGGAAAACAGATTTTTCTGATTTACCTAAGCCATAAAGTGTAACTAGCGCCCCCTATGAGCTACGCCAAAATAAGTGAAAAATTACTACCTATTTATTATGTGACAAAATTAACAAATGTTAAGTTGATACTGCAAAAACTTGAAAAATTTTAAAATAATTTAATTTTCGGTTTTCGAACGCATCTCTTAAGGGGTGCGTTTTTTTAGCCAAAAAACAGATTGCGTATTCTCATTCAGCATCCCTTGAAACGTCTTACCACCAAGTTTCGTCAAAATTAATACATCTTCAGGCGAGCATTCCAAAATGTGGCGAAATGTAATACAAGTCTGTAACTTCTATATTTTTTGGCCGATTTAATTTTTTTTTATGAAATGTAGGGTAAAAAACCTTTTTTATAAATGCAATACACGGCCAACTATAGTGCTCGTCTGAAGATGTATCGAATTTGATGAAACTTGGTGATAAGAATGATGAGAATACGTAATCTGTTTTTTGGAAAAAAAATCGCTAATACCAATTAGCTGTTTTAAAGTCAAAAAAACGCGTCCTAGATGGCCTTGAATTGCATTAATAAAAACAGCAGAATTACAGTTAGATAGAGTATCACATTTAAGCGCAATACCCTGCATAAAGTTGTGGTTTTCAGAACCGAAGGCCATTTTTTTTAAGAGAAATCTTTAAGCCAAAACAAATTTTCAATATATGTTTTTGAGTTTTACATCCAAAATATCCAAACTTGATATTTTCAACAATCTCTTTATCTTATACATTTTTTGGTATAGAAACCCAGTTAGAAATTTAAATTGCATTTTTAATGCAAATCATAGTTGGCCTTAACTCTTTTACAATGATGGTTTCCTGTACGTTCCAATAATAATATACAATTTGCCTTACTGATCTCTGAAAGTAAAAAGTTTCCTATATCCTACATGAAATTATTTTTATCCATGGCCAGCTACATATACAGGGCTGGAAAATCCACATGGTCCATCTGCCTTTTCGTGAGAGCGACAAAGTAAAGTAAAGAAATCCGTGCGATAGACAAGGGATGGCTATAGTGAAGATGTTTCATAATCTGAATAGTCACCGCCCGTTTCGGGTTAGAAGTGGAAGTGACTATTCAAATTATGTAATCCTTGTCTTCAATGTAACCATCTTTGTCTATCTCACGGATTTCTATGACTTACTTTATCGCTCTCACGTAACGGTCGATGTACCATGGGGACTTTCCGAACCTGTATAGTCACAACAATGACACCGGATTCTGTTAAGTAGAGCATTTGTTTTTTATTATGGCCAACGTCATCCTTTATTTTAATTTAAAACAAAAAAAAAGAAACGGCTATACCTAACTTTTTTACTTTTTCAGATAAGTATGAAAAACTACATATATTTTTGAAAAATACACAATACCATTTTTTCAACTAGGCTATTCTACGAAAAAAATCGGCTCACAACATAAAGCAAATTGTTTTTTTTGCTATAACTGTAACTATTTATGAAACCTGTGTCACGACCGTCCACCACTATCCGCTATGCTTTGTTATAGAATATACTATCGTATTCCACAATGTTTTTTTGCTTGATTTTTCTTAATTCTTCCTTGTTTTTTATATATTGTGTCCAGTGGCGGCTCGTGAAGGTGGGACTCCGCCCCGCCCCCCCCCAGATATTTTCAAACTATAAACTTAAAATAATGTATTTATTTAAATCAATAAGAAATCTAAATAGCATGCATTCAATATCTCTTGGATATTAGGTTGGTTGCATAAAGTGCATGTACTCCGTGAACGTAGCTCAGATTAATGCCATCTGCCATCTATGATCGTACCAAAGAGTTATGTTTAACCGCGCGCGTAATCCCCACTGCATCACGGACCGTGAAATCTGAGTCCATTGTGCAAGCATATTTTTACATATGATTGGACAAATTGGCACGTGGAGGGGATAGGCGACGATAGGCTCGCGCGCTCGCGCGCTTTGTTTTGGGACTCCATGAGGCAGTAACCCGTATCACTGAAGTGTGGTTATATGTGTTTTGTTTTTGCTTTGGCGCTTTTTAAGACATTATATTTTATAAGTTTAAGTTTAAAATGAGGGTTTGTGAAATAAAAAACTTGTTATTAGTAGTTTAAGTTTAGAGGAAAAAGTCGAATTGAAAAATAACGGACGTCCAACGCCAGTGTTGAATTTAGTTGAGGTGCAGAAAGAGTGCAAAAAGTGGACGGGCTTTCGCAAATTTGATAAAAACATTAATGATAAGACCCTGTGGTTGTGTGGTTGTGACCAAACAAATAGATTTTTTTGTTTTGTATGTTTATTGTTTGGAGGAGGCGAAGAAAACTGGACGAAAACTGGAGTTTCTGACTTGAAACATTTAGAAATTAAAATTAAGAAACATGAAAATTCTCCTAAACACAAAAATAAGTTGGTGAGTTTTTTACTTTTAGGAAGAGTAAATATTGCTTCTTGTTTAAATAGTGCTTATGCAGAACAAATAAATAGTAAATAGTCACAAGGAAACAGTTAAGAAAAATCGATTGCTTCTTTCAAAAATTTTAAATATCTTAAAACTATGTGGTACATGTAACCTTTCTCTTCGTGGACATAATAAAAAAAGTGACTCGGTAAACAAAGGGGTATTTTTAGAACTGATAGACAATAGTGCAAAAATTGATCCCGTTTTAGATAAACATCTTAGTGATGCCGATGTTTTTAAAGGAACTTCAAAAACTATACAGAATGAACTATTACAGTAATCTACATAATTATATCCTAACTGGGTTGGTTGATCGATTATCCACTTCAGCCCCCACACGTTGGAATTTTATTTCTCGCATTGTATCTAAGTAGCTACTGTACACACTGACAGTATTCATTTTGGGGTACTTGCAAAACACAGTTACCTTCAAATTCCTTAAAATTTTTCGTCTGGGGCGCTAAGCGGGGGGCTGCCGCCCCCCACATCCCCCGCAGCTCTTATGATGTACGTCCTCTTTTCAAAATGCGCCCCCCCTGTATTCAAACCCACGGGCCGCCACTGATTCTGTCCTCTATTTTTAATATAGTGTAGTGTTAATATGTAGATAATAGATGCAAGACATTTAATTTATAAGTTTTAAGTGTCCATTTTCTGAGAAAATTAGAGGTACGTATACTGAAACTTTGATGGAATTCAGCATTTGTCAACAATCTCATCTTATTTCAAATTTAATATTATGAATGATGGTCGCCAGTATGAACTGTTTTAATTTCAAGAACTAATATCTTAGTTGTCAAAGTTCACGCTGACTCTTGAGTAATCTAATTAATCGTGCCAACATTTTACAATTAGTTGACCCAATTTACAATTAGTTAATCATTGTGTTATGCGGTATTTTTTACACAGGGTGTCCCATTAAGTATGGAACACAGAGCAGCTGCAGAGGACGTCGAAATAAAACAATTGAGCAAAACATTTCTTAGTATAATGTCACTCCACCGAAATATAGGATGTTTTATCCAAAATGTTTCATTCAATTGAGGTTGCTCGGAAACCGTTGGAGGTTTTGAATTAAAAATTGGCAAATAGATGCTAATTACTAGTAGGGGGCGCTAGTGAAGTCATAGAAAATTACAAAATTATGCTCTTATTAAACTTTATAGTTATTTTTATTAAAAAATATAATGAAAAAACTCTTTTTAAAGAAAACTAATGGCCTTAACGTCCTAAACCAAGTATACCCTTCTAAAGGAGAGTTTTACACCATAATATCTAATAAAAATCATTTAAAATAATTGTTTATAATTTTAATGATGTCACTAGCGCCCCTACAATTGATTAGAAATCCACTTACAATATCTCCAATGATTCTTGAGCAATTTAGAAATTGATAGAATAATTTCAGATAAAACACCCTGTATCTCGGTAAGGAGTGGTATTTTACTAAGGCATGCGTTGCTCAATTGTTTTATTTTAACATCCTTTACCTACAGCTGGTATGTGTCCCATGCTTAATGGGACACCATGTATACATATTATTCAGTTTGAAAACGTGTGGCAGAAATATGTATTTAGGTAGTTGTTCTAATAAATTGATGTCACTTTGTTGATAAAAACTACTTTTATTTACTGAAAAAATAATGTTTAACAGATGTCGAAAGAGGTATGGAAAAAAATTCGTATGCACTCTCGCAGAACTGTTTTTTTATTTATAAAATGCAGTCTTTAGTCACTGCAGCTATTTGCGGTGTGGTAAAACATAGTGGGCGTCCTTCGAATGCCGTAGGTCGCCGTCTCTTCTCGTCTGCAAGAAACTCTTAGAAGATAGAAATCTACCCAGTCAGTGGTGTAGTATGCGCGTAATATAATAAAGAAACGCAATTCAATTTAATACACGTTTTTAAATTATATTTTTGAAATTCTTTGTCAGGAAAGTAGTTTAAGTTAGACGAGTACCTTAACCATATCCAGCGTCGTAACATTTCAGTGGCGCGCCCAGAAAATTTGCAATGGAAAAAAATATATGCAGTCATAAATGTTTGTTTTTACTATATTAATTTTTTATATATTTATAACAGAGAAATTATTACGGCGTTTATGGTTCCCTATTTAAAACGAAATTATTGTCACAGTTTGTCACACTATTTCTATTGAGTTAAAAATAATTATTTTTTTAATATATAAAACAAAATTATTCCTATAATTTCCATACAATAACACAACCAATTACAATTCCCGTTAAAAATATTAGCTGTAATCTGAAAACAAATTTAGGTATCAAGCTTCTGATTTGACAGTTAAATTTGTTTTGAAAATCGGGCTGGTGTATTTTTCTGTGGTTCTGGAATTCCATCGAAAATGGGAGAAAGAACTCCTCATATTACTCTAGATATATTTTTTGTAGAGATAATACATATTTAACACTAACTAACGTTTCACTACGTAAACGCCTACGCCTCTGTTTCTTAGCAGAACCACGTCTCATGCCTTGCTATATATGGAGTGATCCGGTGTGCAATGTTTGCAATGAGTAGGATTTTGACCATATGTTCCATATTTTATACACATTATAACCAATATTCAATAGGCATGTAGCCTTATAAAAAAAATGAAAATGTTAATCAACTTACGGTCGAATTATTTACGATATTACATAATAATTATGTATAATATATCTAACTACATATGTAGATGTCGCCGAATTTTATGATAATAATTATATTTTACAAATCACACAAGTAAAAAAATTAATCGATTTATTAAAACATGTGCAGATGTACTTACAGTGTATTAAAATGCATTAAATATTTTTAATTTATTTAAGTGCAAAGCAACAAGTTGACCTCAAGCGAAATATCAGCAGGAATAACAAAATATCTAGGTAAATGTACAAGACGTCAAGGTTAAGGGTGCCATCATTCGAACGTATGAAAACTTGAGTCAAAGTAAACAAATAGTTCTTTACACCATAAAGGAGGTAAGTATTATTTACCAGTCGAGGACGATTTTGTGCCCGAGCGGAGCGAAGGCTGGCAATAGAGTCCGAGACTGGTAAATTGTACTTATCTGCTCCCACAGTTCTTTGGTTGTTTGGATTTTGTCAGTTCTAAGGTGCTTATAAACAAAGCTACATAAAAGTTGCAATTTTGCTGGTGTTGAATTATTATTTTTAAATGATTTTCAAATAGAAAGTGCAGCAAATGCTGTCTGCGAATTTTTATTGCCCGAGAAATCTAAAGTGCGCTACAGGTGAGCATATAGAAATTTCAAAGAATGCTGCCAGAACAAAAACACTAGTGTTTCTGAAATGTCACTGCTACCATATTTTATGGAGAAGTCAAGAACTTTAAAGTCACCGGCGAGTTTGTGGAGTGAATACTCAATGATTAAATCAACTATTTTCGTAGAGGAGAACGGATATATCAAAACACCCCAAGCTGAGAGCATTTTTGAAACGTAAGAATAACGGCTATACACCTAAAAAGTTAAAAGTTTTTACAAGAGAACAAGTCAACGATTTTCTCGTTCAGGCACTCGATAACACATATTTGCTAATGAAGGTAGTGACGGTCTTAGGCATTGCAAGAGCATGCCATTCTAATTATGCAAAATTGCTTTGGACAACGTCAATTTCAAAAATTTCGATGACATTATTGTAGTTACAATTCCAGATTCTAAAAATTTTATGTCACGTAGGTTTACAATAACTTCTCGTCTGGGTTCTGTTTTTCACCTAGGAATTCTCAAGAAATGTATCAAGATTAGATTGGAAATTAAAACTGAAATTTCACGCTTTTTTATGCGCTATCAAGCAGGTAGATGTTACAAACATTCAGTCGGCAAGTATACCTTTTCTATGATTCGTAATAACATTGCACAGTTGTTGAAACTAGAACATCCTGAAACATATACAGGTCATTCATTCCGAAGAACATCGGCAACGTTACTGGGTAATACATGAGTAGATTTATTAGCAATCAAGAGACATAGCGAATGGAAATCAGCCACAATTGCAAAAAGTTATGTTTATTGTTGCTGACACTTTAAGTAACAAAAATGAAATAGCCAACAGTTCGTTACAATGACACTTTAACTCCAGATTCTAGTAGTAGGTACGTCTCATCATGCTGTTTTAATGGATCAGTCAGATAATATTGAATCTCCGATGACTGCAATGGAGCGGTCAAAACATTTTGAGAAAATTGTGACAATTAGTAAACGCGAGGGGAATAATTATCCAGATTTTGTAAATGTTACTAAATCTAATAACTGTACAATTACTATAAATATTCATTCATAATAATTAATAATATGTAGTGTTCATCAAATATTTCTATTTATTTGATCTTAAAATATGCATTTATAACTCGAAATCGCTTTTTCCCCTAGGGAGGCAATTTACCTCACTTACCTTCCGTTGTCCATAGCAACTTCCACTTCTACAGTAAAATCCTCTTTACTTACCTCTTTAAAAACAATGTATTAGTAGTCTATTTACTATAGTGGGAGCAGATAAAAAGTATTATGTAACTTGAGTCCTAAACTTAACCGTGTTTGTGAAAAAAATCTGATTGTGGGTAGGTATAATAAATGTAAAATGGAACGAAAGTAGTGAACGTTCATGTGTATATGTATTTAGCAGTAGGGCTAATATTAAAATAATATTTCTTGATCCCCCTGATTTTATAAGAGATTGTTTAACATAATGGACATCAAACTACTTGTTAGTAATAAACTTCAGCAATCATTTTTATGAATATGCGAATTTATATGTAGAAACTTTAAACGGGTTGCTAAAAATTAAAATTATACATTCTGCAACTTCACTCCACACTTTAGAAACATAACATAACCTCATTTACAGCTTAAAATTTAAGCGTTATTGGTGCAAAAATTTTTATATACAGCAAGATCTTACTTCTCTCATACGAAATTCTATTTCAGCTAAGAGTACCTACATGAACAGTTATTCTTTTGGCAATCTGTACAATTAAAAAATATCAGATATCCGTAAACGATTACTAGTGTTTCTTATAATTCTTTGAAGATTTCTCAGTTGATTTTAAAATAGAAAGATGGTCGTAGAAAATATTCATCCCTAAGTTCCGATACTACACCAAATACATCAATTTAATTCGATCAGAAATGTGAAAACACCATGTTATAATCATGTTATGACATCTTCACGGCTGTTACTAAATTTAACAACTAGCTGCTAATATATAAATATTAATTTTGCTAATAGTGGTTTACATACAACAGACCTTGAAATTAGCAAGTCCAGTCAGTTCTTGATCACAAATTACTGTAAAACTATAAAAGATATAAACTTCAAATTAAGTACTATACGTAAAATTTGAAAAAATCTGTCGCATTAAAATCTAAAGGCATCTAAACTGTTCAAAATAGTTATTTGATGTCGCAGAATCTTTTATCTTCTTCATTTAAAAGACCAAACTTTGTTCATGCCAGAAGTGAAGCTTAGCTTCAAATAACCTAAATGAAAGGCAGCCATACGGATAGATTCAACCTTTTTGACCTTTGACCTTTTCAACATGCACCTCTCATTATTAAGTAATTAAAGCAAAATAATCGTCTTTGCTCTGTGATCTATGATGTTAATGAGCACCTAAATACTATTACTAAAGTTTTATGGAGTCGTGAATATGTATCCTACGAATAAAATTCAAAAGGTACAAAAGATTTGATTGGAAATGATCTATCCAAATGCTATGGGCATGTGTCCTGTAATGTTTCTTGATTTTTCCGAATTAGTCGTTTCCAAATTCCATCTGGTTCTAAGTATTTGTCTCTATTAAAATTATCCCAATTTGAAAACAACTGAATCGTTCATCAGTTGTTTCATATATGACATGCAGATGAGAATTAATAAGTCTGAAACCGATATATGTCTGGTGGTTCAACTGACGAAGGATCCTAGCTGTTTACCAGATGTTGCTAGTACAATTCAATGCTGGTCGGAGCAGATGACACATGGCTAGATGGTTTTGTTAAGAAGAAATCTGATGGCGCTTACAGAAAGGTACGGATAGGCATATGTACACAGAATCTCATCGTGGGTGCATCGATAGCGCCATCTGCAAGCCAAACTTGGATGAGAAACTTGCATAACCTAAAATCAGCTCTCAGAAGAAATTACATAAATACTGAATAAGCTAGCAGAAGGATATCTAAGAACAAAGAAAAGGAGGAATATCTATCCTACGATACAAGGATATACTGATAAGATAAACTGCCTCTTAATAAAATACAATAGTACCAGTTTTACCTGAAGAAAACTCTCCCGAAACGTGAAGAAATCGAAAACTATTCAACCACTGACACTGCTTGCAAACCTAGCTAAATCGTCTTATTTTGATTTCGAGAATATGTTGTTCCAATTCTTTCTGGACTACCCCGTAAATTTTAGCAGACACTAGACATAATCAAAGAGAAGAGAGATACGGGTAAAATGTAACTTTCACAGATAATGTCATGATAATCTTTACTCTCTAAAAAACATTTTGTTGCCACTTATCGTTAATTAAGTATATCGCCAAGGTGTTAAATAACACACATTTAGATAGGTAGATGGCACCTATTATTACCTAAGTATTTACTTATTACATTTAAGTATTTTTATCTTTTTTTTTTGGGTTTTGTGCACTCAGTGATTTTAAGACGTATATATTGGAACTGACAGTAACTGCTAAAAGCTGGATAATTTTGTATTTATAGACTTAAGCATTGAATTCAGATTTATTTGCGAGTATAAACAGTGCATGCCTTTCTGGCATCATTTAGATTCTTGACATAAATAAACAAAATCTAAAAGCGTCGAAGCGAACAAAATATTATCAAGGTTACGAAAAAGTGAGGATTTATTTTTAAATGTACTAGAATCTGCTTCAAGCGAATTAATTTACTTAGTTGGAAGATATAAATAAATGTTTTTTTAAGGATTCTTTTGTTATCAGAATCTTGGATCAATCGGTCTGTCTGTCACCTAGAGATGGAATTCCCTTACAATATAATGTAGATATATTTTTTCTGTTAATTGGTTAAGTAATTAATAATTGAATAATATATTTCTGGAAAAAGCAGTATATTATTATTAGAAATCGTTAGTGGTAAAAAATGTGTAAATAAATTTTTATAAAACTAATTACATTAATTGGAGGTACACACTTTACGTTTGTAATTTGCAGATGGGAAAAACAAAAGCATTTACTGTCAAACTCTTATTTTATCTTGCTGGGAATTTTATAGCACGTCAAATTTTGAATTATAGAATTATGACCATGTATATGGATGATAGGAGTAACATAAAGTAAGTAAATGAAAAAAAGTAGAACTAATTACAAAATAAAAATCCATATGTATTATTATTGTAGGTATTAAGCTGTATTCAAATAGATTCAAAAAATTATTTACGTTCATACCATTGATCCCCCAAACTATAGCTCAAATTTTATAGGTCCTAAAAGAACCTTAAAGTTTTTAATATTTTTCATATGTTGAAAATTATTGGAAAGTAAATTTTAAACATGGCCATTTTTTACCTTCTCCAACAAATCATTGGGCCTTAATAGTGGACTTATCGCAAATTGGACTACTTTTGAATATCTTTTATGACCCATTATTTGCAACTTGCAATTTGGGCGATTTTATGTTTATCCTTGTTTCACTTCGTTGTTGTATATCCTATATTGTAAGTACAGTAGATTTAGATTTTGGGCGACATTTGAAAACATGTCGCTATCTTCCCTCAGAAAATCTCTTGGAAGACCGCTTTTCATTAAACTTTGTCACTTTTTACTTTAGTTTTGCCTGTTTAAATGTTATGTATTAGTTTCTTTACAGTCTTTAGCGCAATTTGAAAAATAGTGATGTCGTAAACAGGGTGTCAGTAAACAATAGTTCATAATTCAAGAACAGCTTTTTCGGTGAAAGTAAACATGTTTATATAATTTTAAAGTTAAGTAGCCTTAATATAATGTAACCAGTAAGTACCAGTTCTTCAGGGATATTCTGGTCTTGATTTTAAGGTCCATCTCTTTTATCAAATAAAGTCATATGACAAATATGACACCAAAAATCGATTCAACGTCCTCAAAAACAGCCATTCTCCAATTTTGACTTTATTCTAATGATAAATCCTTCTACCCCCACTTACCCAATGATAAACCCCAACTACAGATAAAATAAGCTACCCCAAAAAGTATCAGAATTGTAAAAATATAAATATATTGTCTTCAAGGTCCTCAAACTTTTGTATTGATTGTAGCAAATTATTCTACACTAACTTGATCTAAGTTCATTTTCATCCAAAAAGTGATCTTTGGATATAGTCAACCTATTTCCGGACAACCTGTAGAAAATGAAAAGATTCGTTAATCTTAACACTTTATTTAAGTATCTCAACAAACCTAAGATTTTCTAGATTTTGTGTTTTTTGTGAATATACCAATATTCTTTTTTTTTTTTTAAATATGTATATA
>NW_019416678.1:153510-186513 GCF_000390285.2 Anoplophora glabripennis | reverse complement strand
ATACAACAGTTTAATACATTTATTATTATAAAACTTATAACCAGTACTAGATGTTCTAATAACGATATGGAACACTTTAATAACAGTTATTGCTATTATTTCGTAAAGGGTATAAAAAACGTTGTATACTAGTTATACAATAATTTAATAAAGAATAAGGTTTATAGTCACTATACAACTGTGCTAGCAATACGCGTTTTATATCCAATATTCACCTGTTTAACTGTCACATATAGTATATAATGGTCTTATAATGGCATATAGAATTCTAATAAAGAATAAAACGCATTTCTTTCAGTGTAGAATTCGATTGTAAAAAATGTATGTATGTATGTTTGCACTAAAATTCTCAAAAGTCTAATAAGACTATATCCTTAATATATTACGAAACCTATCAGATGAAAATTAATTATTAACGTATTTTCTTATCTTTCCAAATTGCACAATGTGCTAATACGATTTTTTGCATAGCCTTGGTAATATATTCGATCATTTCGCTGTTGTTTACTTTTGCCGAGAAAGCAAGGAAAGAAATGTTTATCTTTGCAAAATATAATAAATCTACATAATGCGCTATAAATAGTTATTATACATTTTTTGAAAAACATTATATCGGACTGAGTAATGATGGAAGTATAATTATTTATATTAATGACGGGAATACAAATAAAATTGTTAACTAGGAAAAATAATAGACTTAAGCATATATTGTATATTATACTGAACGAAGTTTGTTTATTGTGGTAGGTACATTTAACTTTTTGTTAAAAAAAAAATTAGATAATCAATAAACACACAAATAGCTCAATATTACCTTTATAATGATTTTAATTTATGTC
This sequence comes from Anoplophora glabripennis, assembly GCF_000390285.2. NCBI lineage: Eukaryota > Metazoa > Arthropoda > Insecta > Coleoptera > Cerambycidae > Anoplophora > Anoplophora glabripennis. Next base: position 185,674 of record NW_019416678.1, on the reverse strand, counting down.
AAATTTGATTGAATATCTCTAATGATAGAGCTTATTAGGCTCAATTTATGGATAAGAATTTACTCCTCCAACAGGAGGCACTTGAGATACCAAAATTACTTTACCTATGCTACTATAATATGTTATGTATTAATGTAGACCAATAAATAAATATTCTGTTCTATTTCAGATGTAATTAATGCAATCAATTAAAATTTCATTCGGTAATAAAAAAACCGCTTTAAAATAATATGCTGTGCAAGTACTTTCGATTAAAAAATAACGTAGTTGTAATGGATTTTGCTGCATTTTTTATACACTGTATCATCTGACGTCTTTATTTTTAGATCAGACACAGGGCAGAACCGTGAAGTCGGTGTTACGTCGTACGTCAAAGTAACTTGAAACGTGAGTTAGTAATTGAAACTATGATTCAAATATATTTATATGCTGGAAACATTCTTTCTAAAATTTAACTAAAAATGACTATGATGACTGATCATTTTTTAGTTATTTTAAAATTTAAATTTTTTTATTTTTTTGAATTGGTCTTTTGTAATGCTTTTTGTACATTATTGTACTTTATTATATAACATCTTCGTTCTCATTCTGGTTGTGTGTCCTACATACCAGATTTTAGAAAAGTTGCATTGCGGGTACCCATGTCCTTTGCCCTTTTTGACAAATTTTAAAGTTAACACAAAATGTTAAGTTTGATCATATTTAACTGAGAAAAATAATTATTGACAACTGTAAATAATGATTTTAATAAAATTATTGAAGCATATGAAAAAATTGGTCATTTTAAATATTCCATGGTTATTTTTTAATGTTACCGGTTACTTAAGGTCACTGACTATGGTTATTTTGGTCATTTTTTGTAAGAGGCTGCCGTCACTATTGCAATTTACTGTGTTTATTAAAGTTTTGGTTAGATAGGTACTAAATTTTATTTGCTTTTTTTCCATTTAATATTGGTCGTTCATTTTAGTTTTCTTTCTACTCTTTATGTCTTACTATTATGAAGCAACATAAACTAGATTACATTAAAAATTAAAGAACTATAACATGTAAAATTAATTAGAAAAAATAAACTGGAAAAAAACCTACTGTTGTTCTATGTTAAGTGTATTCATTTGAATATCAATAATAAGTGGATAATTTATATTTTTATTGTGTTGAATCGTTGAAAATGTTGGGAAACACGTACGGTAATTCAGTTTTATCGAAAAAACAAGCACGCGAATGGTAAAATGCATTCAAACTTGGTAGAGGAGTGGTTGATGATTTGCCACGTTCTGGTCATCCTTCAATATATTCAACTAAAGAAAACATCGATAAAGTGAGGGAAATGGTACTTGCAAACCATTTTAGTTTGAGACATGAACTAAACATATCTCACGGATCAGTTCGCACCATTTTAGTTAATGTTTTGGAACCAGCACGGCTGGTTGCAAAAGAACTGAATTTTCTTCAAAAAGAGCATCGTAAATATATTGCTGAAGACATGCTTAAACGAGCTAATTCGGACTCTACATTCATGCAACGCATCATAACGGGTTGCGGGATATGGGTTTATTACAAGTTTGACATGGAAACGAGCCAACAAGCTTTGGAATGGTTCTTTTATAATGAGCCGAAACCGAAAAAAAACACTTCAAAGTCGACTAAAAATCAAAGTCATGTTGACTATTTTCGCCGAATATGGCCTTTGCTGACTTTTTTCTCTTCCCAAACAGAAATTACACGTTTCCAGTCGATAGAAGCCATAAAACAAAATAGGTATACAAATAGGTATATTCTGGAAAATTAAAGTTATAAATAAACAATTCTCTCATACCTTATGATCGATAGTTCGCACAAATAAATATAAGCAAACTTAACTAGAAATGGTGACATTTCGTGTCAACATCAATCACGTAACGGGGATAAAATATTTCATAATTACTTGGAAAATTGATATGCATGCTTTGGTTATTCTCTGCTTATTTTAACATTCTGTATAAAGCAAAAATTACCTTTTTTTTTTTGGAAACAATCTAGTCCACTGTATTTGCACATGACTAAGTTAATATATAATCATCATTTAAAAACTGGACTGATTAACATTTCACACAGAATAATGTTTATGTCGGAAAAAACTGTAATTTTTAGATCATGATTGCTTTTGACAAATTTTTTGTAAAAAAAAAATGTATAATTACCAAAATGTATCTAAATATTTCAGAAATATTTTAAACAGGTAAAATCTTATAAAATACTTATCCTTAATTCTTCAGTAAAGTCAAATGAAACCTGTTCTTGAATGTTAACAGAATAATCTGAAATATCTTGCTGCAGCTATTTTTTAGTCGTCGCTCTTGTAAATGTTAAAGATATCGAGTTTGGGATATTGCTAAATATCCTGTGCTATTCAAGTATCATTGTAATTAAAATTCCGAGTAAGAACGATATTCTAAAAATATATACCACAACGAGTTGTCATCAATTAGGAATAAAACATGTAAGCTACAATGCTGCGGCCTTTCTCAATTTGAATATTCAATGTAGATTTCAACAAATTTTTAAGGATTACTATACCACAGTTAATTCATTTGAAATTGGCACAGCGCTCGTGTTAAAAATAAAAAGAGCGCCATATGTATTTATTTGAATAGGTTATTTTTAGATATTGCATTGGCCGAATTGGGGTGGTGCTCAGAAAGTGTTAAAACTGGTTTTCTGTTGTTATTTAATTTTTCCGCAATAGGACGCTAATTAGCAGCTTTAACCAAATCTTAAACAATACAATACTAAAAAAACAATCCATTATCCACTATATTAAGTAAATTTTTAGAGTAAAATTTCTATGTTATGGGTTAAACCTTAACAGAATATTATTCAAATTAATCGATAGTGGGTTAACAAATACTTACGAAATTCTATACTCGGTCGATGTTTCGGTATATTTTAAAAACTAAAACATATATGAATACAATTTAACCTCAAAAAGTTAAGAATGTCTTAAAATATCATTGCCAAAAGTTGCAATTACAGAAACTGCAATATGTCTTCTGTTTTTGATGTTCAATATTCTACAAAATTAATGTACTTTTATTTATATATAAATGCAATTAACAATAATCATTAATACATGAGTGTTGTAATAAATAAATATATAAATGTAGAAACAATGTTATTGTTTAATTATAAAACTAAACATTTTCTAAAAATTCGTGCTTCATACTTTGCTGTCTCTTGAATATATTTCATTATTTTTGTTACCGTCTTTTGAGTAGTGTATAAATGGTATTGTCCATCATTTGACTAATTTTTTAACAGTTATCGCTGCAAGAAGTCATAGCAGGACGCCAAATATGCTTAATTTTATACCTTTGTACATAAACAATAATTTTCCTGAAAAAAAAAACAGCCAGATTCTCAATCTTGCTTAGATGTTTGTATGTTTTGATTTAACGTAAAAAAAGTATACATAAATGCTTATAAATAATTTCGCATTATAATATACAACTGGAATTTTTTGTATTATTCTTTAGTTTATGTTACGTTATATTCAACTCTAATATTTACATTTTTAGTTGATTTCAACTTAATATTTTAATTTTATATGCCTTATTCGTATGTTTTAGAGTTGATTGCATATTTTGTGATAGATAAGTTACAAATAACGAAATTGCATTCATGTTTCACTAAAAATATATAGTTTTTTTGTAAGACAAATGTCGTTAATTTTTTACCTTTGTTCTGAATGTTTCGCTGCCTTGTGGGGAAAATAAGAAACTAAAAATTGGCAACCCTAGGTGTGTACGTGAATACAATAATAATTAACAATTATGTTTCGCATCTCCGTTATTCCACGATTCATATTGGTAGGTACCAATACATGAACTGTGCATAGGATTAAAGAAAAAAGTACTTCGTAACAGTCCGTTACAACTTATTGACAGCTCAAAATTGCTCCATAACGTCAGGATTTTCCCTAACCTCAAAAAATAGCTCAAAATCTGCGGAAACCTCGAGATTTTTTGTTAAAATAGTTAAGATTTAAAAAATAAAGATAATAGGTCAAAATAAAAACTTTTTATTCTTGCAATTTTTCTTTAAATTGTATTTTTTAGGAATTAGTCATATTAATAATGCTCAAAATTGGTTAAAATGGCACAAGGAATCATTTTAGAGAAAAAAGGAATAAAAAAATATTTCATATTAACACGTCTGTTGGCTCCATCGTCTTCAGCGAGTCAAAATACAGGGGGGATTAGCATGCTATTAAAAATTATAAAAAAAAAAAATTGTGTGCTTGTGTAATCAAATGCCTAGACATCCTCATAAATAAAATATGCAAAATAATAAAATATTACAAATATAAAATACTGTTTCGTCCAAGAAGTGAAGAAAAAAAAGATATGATTTTGTTGACATTAATACATACTCTTCAATATTTTAAGTTTAATAATTTATATCAATTATTATTTGTAACATAACACGTTGCACTAACAGGCGATCAAACTGCTTAAAGTTATTATAAAAATACATATATCATTATATCAGTCATAAACCTATAATTAATTCCTTAAACTAATAATTTTACTATTATTAAATTATATCATGATCATTATCAATTTTAATACACTTTCTAGCAAATAAATAAACAATTCACTACTTCTTTATCTAAGATTACTGAATTCGGTTAAAAAAGATCAAAATGTAGACGTAATGAAATTGCTGATTTAAACACGCTGTGGTAAGTCTAGTGTGGGCAAAATTGCAATAATCAAGTGCCTTTGTTATTAGTGGATAGTGTTTTATTACAGTGGCACATAATTACAGTAATCACGAATTGGTGATATTATGCCATCGACATATAGTAATTGTACACAAAATGCGGCGTCTGCAAAACGAGTGTACGCCAATCGTTTTCTATATTTGTCATGTACCAAACGTTGGGAAATTTATAATACCCGCTTGATACTAACCGCGATTGGTTACAAAGTTACAATCCCATGGATTATGTGACGGAAGTCACAATAGGTACTAGACGTATTATCAAGTATTAAAAGAATGGTGTCAGTTTTGTACACAAAGGGTCCATGCCCTGCTACCCATACAGTAAGATCTTTTACGTGTAGACTTTTGCGAGCAAATCATCAACAACGCCAGGACTTCCCTGCTACAATTTTATTCTCAGACGAAGCTATTTTTACCCGCAACGGAATTTTTAATTTTCGGAATATACACCCGCGTTCTATAGAAAATCTCACAATCCGCCGTACTAATTTCCAATATCGCTTCTCCGTTAATCTTTTGGGTGCCAGATCGCCTGACTGGACAATATTATTTTAACTTTTTTGGAAAATGATTCTTAAAGAAGTACTTTTTGATGTACGTCAGGCAATGTGGTATTGTCTGAAGTTACACAGTTTTCGTTTTTGTTTTCTTTATTTATTGGATATTTTGCCACCTGTGAGCAAAATTAACAAAAAATAATTTTGCCTACCAAAATTTTACAATGACGATTTTCAAACTATTTCAATAATTTTTATGTGTTCTTAAAATTAGAAATTTAAATATAGGTACTTTTTTAATGGCTAAAGTTAGAAATCAGAAAACAGTTTATTTCATTTATTGGATAAAATAAAGTAAATATGATGCCACTACAGGTAATTTGTTTTACTGACTTCTCTTTACAAATTTCAAATACAGAAGTATTCGAATTAGGTATGTTTAATATGGCAAAACATTAAGGTTATTTCGACAGTTATATCTCAACAACAAATATGAAATCTATAATTAGATTTGACGTTCGGTAAATGATTAAAATGTGTTTTTTTATTATTGCTAGACCGTAATTTTAAGACATTCGTGTCGGCAATAACAATTCCTATATTTATGATTTTATTTACAACCTAAATTTGCATATAATAAGCAGAAAGGAATTACTCATCGAATAATTACAGAAATGTAATTCCAGGCGCGTAATATTTTACATTCAAAAGGTAATTATACTAGGTGTTAAATTATTTTGTTGCCGCTCGTGAAGTATCAAACCATGTATGTAGTTTTCATTTCGGATTAAATTAAAATTGTAAATTGTCCACCCACATGAACTCATCGAGGTCATTTATTGTTTAGTTAACACATAGGTTGTTTAAAATTTACTATATATGTGTGTTTACAGTGACAAAAATAATACGTATTACATACCAGTCTAGCACATTTCTGGAAAACAGTAAATAAAATTAAAATATCACTTGATTTTTGACTTTTGTTAAATATATTTATTTTAAAGATTACTAGTTTTAAAAAGTAGAAACACCCATTTATTATTGCTTGAAAATTTTACTGTTTCGAAATAATTACATAATTGGAATATATTAATTTCAAGGTGAAATAAATAAAATCTCCACAGTTTGTGTTATCTTTAAAGAAATAGCCAGTGGGCGACTAATAACACGTTATTTATAAAATTGACATATCTGTTTCTTGCGCTCCAACGCATACGCCAAATGAAACTTCAAACAAAGATAATAAATTGGTCTAAATTTGTAGTGCTTTGCGAATACAATTGTTTAATATAACCCTCTATAAATTGCCAATTGCCAAAATAGCAAATCTAAACACGTCTTTATTTATGATATACTTTGATATCCCACATATTAAAAAAAAACACATATTTAATAGAGCAATAAACGATATACTACGTCATACCCCAGGAAGAAAAAATAAATTATTCAAACCCAATTCAGAACTTACCTAATCCTGCAAACGTGCCAGGTATCCTGTATCACACAACATGCACACAACACACTAGTTTCGTAGACCGTGGAAGAACGGTTCATGTGCTATTCTCAGATCAACTTGGCTTTGGACGCTGTTCAAATGTCAGCGCGTAGGTAAACCACCGCAATCGCGCACGCGTGGAGCTTTTGCAGAAATGTGTGGGCGCTCTGTTAATAACAATTAGAAATGCAAAGTGCCGAAACAGGTATTAATGTGTGCAGGTGAAACGGCACTCGGTGGAATGGCGCTTCTTAGAACTGAGAATACGTAATCCAGTAGGCCGCTGCAGGAATTCGCTTGCAGCAGGAATACTTTGTGGTGTTGCGATCTCAGTCAAAATGAAAATCGATGCAAATAAACATTTTGTTTAACAATTTCAGTTGTTTACTGTTACACTAACAGAACATCCAAAATCGACGTTTCACCGTATCAGTGTAAACATTAGACTAAATTTAGAATATCAAAAAATTGCTTATTTTAAATTTTATCTCCTTATCTTTTTACCTTCATAAATAAAATATCGGAGATTTTGTCAGTTTATTGTGTATCTACCTCCTGATTGTACATTGTACCTACTAAAAGATAACAAATATGTAATATCCGTAAATAATATGCACTTATACAGTGTGTCCGCATTAAGTTGGACATACGACCTTAAGATCGTCATTTTTGAAAGTTCGAATTCGAGTTTGATTACAAGGCCTAATGTAAGTATTCTTATATCTTTCCCAAGCAAAATTTAAAAAAACGCTGAATATTGTTAATTAATATTTACAAAAATTAGAGCACAATTTAATATGCAATCAAATCAGTATCCATACGCCAAAGGCATAGACACAATTATGATGCAATTTATGTTAAGCTTTATTCAATTGCGAACTGCATAAAATTGTACTCGTTTCATCAGTTGTAATGAAAAAAAAAAACAATCAAAATCGGGCTTTAACCAAATTTTTCTAAATATACAGGGTGTCTGGAAAGGTCATGTCAAAAATAAAGGGATATACATGGGAAGTCAAAATAGTAGTAGTACTTCATAAAAAAAATCCTGTCGGGCTTCGTTGTGGAGTTATTCGCCTTCAAAGAAAGAAGTTTGAAAAACAAATTCCAATTATAACTTCTAAGTCGTTACCATGACAACAATGAAATTTGGGTAATTAAAGTAACTCATGACAATGTTCATTTCTAGGTTTAAACCGATATTGAATATGCCTGGATTATACAGGAGCAGACGAAATTATCCATTTAAATTTATCCTCTCTCACTTTGCTTAAAAAAAAGGTAGGTATACCATATATCAGTCCATATCTTGCACCGTTTTCGAGAAAATCGAATTTTATTAACAACATACATGAATGGTATCAAAAATGCAACTTGTTTCAAAGTAACGTTTTTGTAAAAATCTTGGTTTCTTTGGAAATTGAGATGACTGTCAACAAGTATGTATAAGCAGTTAAATATTTGTCATAAATCATTTTAACACCATTTGTTGATTCAGTATCATGGAGGATTTTAGCTATGAAGATATTGCAGATATTCATATAATGTACGAACTTGCAGAATGTAATGCTTCTGAAGCTGTTCGGATTTACGCCAACCGCTTTCCAAATAGAATTTGCATTATTTGAAGTGACGAAAACCCCCATGTTATTATTCAGACAAAACAAATATTTATCATTAATGTTGGGATGGGAATAATTGGAAGCTACCTATGTTATGGGACCACACATCATTGATTTAAGGACGTTCGATACACCTCTTACGGGGCGGGCGGTGCGGAGAGTATGCCTATGTTTATACACAGGAGTCTTGTTGCAGTACCAACCTTACACAAATTAATTTCAGCGAACTAAGTATGCTATTTAGAATGAAATTTATATAACACATATTAGCTTGCATATTTTTTTCGTGTTTAATACAAGTCAGTTCACTTTTTATTTGAATAAAAGCGTCAATTTATTCATTACGAGCTTGTAAAATTATGGATGAAATCTGGCAACATTGCCATGGCGTGGTGGTAAAAGTTGGGTCAACTGTCATTACTGTCAACTTTGCGCGAATTCCGTAAACATGAATGAACAACCAAGGTACAAAGGAAAAGTAATGNTCACTTTGCTTAAAAAAAAGGTAGGTATACCATATATCAGTCCATATCTTGCACCGTTTTCGAGAAAATCGAATTTTATTAACAACATACATGAATGGTATCAAAAATGCAACTTGTTTCAAAGTAACGTTTTTGTAAAAATCTTGGTTTCTTTGGAAACTGAGATGACTGTCAACAAATATGTATAAGCAGTTAGATATTTGTCATAAATCATTTTAACACCATTTGTTGATTCAGTATCATGGAGGATTTTAGCTATGAAGATATTGCAGATATTCATATAATGTATGAACTTGCAGAATGTAATGCTTCTGAAGATGTTCGGATTTACGCCAACCGCATTCCAAATAGAATTTGCATTATTTGAAGTGACGAAAACCCCCTTGCTATTATTCAGACAAAACAAATATTTATCATTAATGTTGGGATGAGAATAATTGGAAGCTACCTATGTTATGGGACCACACATCATTGATTTTAAACAGGTATAAATACCTATAATTACTGCAAGAACACCTTAACCCGTTATTGGAAGACTTCCCTTTAACTATTTGAAATAACATGTGGCTTCTGCCCGATGGTGCACCACCCCATTTTAGCAGGGCAGTAAGGGCTTTATTTAATACCACGTTCCCCGATCGATAGATCGGTCGAAGTAGTCTTTTTCCGTGGCCGCCTCGGTCTCCCGATCTTAATCCTCTCGATTTTTTATTTGGGGCCATCTTAATAGTCTTGTTTAGCAAACTCCTGTAAATAGTAGGGAAGAATTATTAAATCGCATAATTACATATGCCGACATCATTAGAAATGATCACCACATGTTATTTCGAGTACAGCAGAGCAATTTCAGAAAATACATTGAAGTTCAAGGTGCAGATACTGAATATCTTACTTAACAGTTCTCTTCTTTCATTTAATTCTATAGAAACCAAAATTTTTACAAAAATGTTAGTATCACATTTTTGATTCAATAAATGTATGTTGCAAATAAAATTCGATTTTCTCAAAAACGGTACAAGATATCGACTGATATACGGTCTCCCTTTTCTTTAGCAAAATGAGAGAGGAATCGAACTATGAAAGAAAAATGCCAAATTTAGCAATGCTGTTAAAGATATATAAATTTAAATGGATAATTTCGTCTGCTCCTATACATATAATCCAGGCATATTGAATATCAGTTTAAACTTGGAAATGAACATTACCATGAGTTACTCTAATTGCCCAAATTTCATTGCTGTCATGGTAACGACATAGAAGTTATAATTGGGATTTGTCTTTCAAACTTCTTTCTTTGAAAGCGAATAAGTCCACAACGAAGCCCGATAGGAAAAAATTTTTTATGAAGTACTGTATCTATTTTGACCTCCCCTGTATACCCCTTCAGTTTTGACATGACCTTTCCGGACACCCTGTATAGTTCATTTTTTTTTAAAACACTGAGCTAAACAGACGTTTCTAGATTTATTTATTAACCCTATATGCAATAACTATATTAGCAATTTCTCTTGTCGAAAACTTGTAACTTAATCAGAAAATATCAAATTTCATTAAAAAAATGAGTCAATTCCCATTTTGTTTCAAAGTAATCATGATATAACTTGACAAATTTTTCTTGAGCCCTGAATTAAGCAAAACAAAAATAGTGCACACTTGATGTAGAATGAAATGGAAAAGCAGGCAGCAGCAAACCCATGGTTCCCCACTCTACTAATTGCCACTGCTCATCTTACCTTCAGATTCAACTCAATTTAGTTTAAGTGTACACAATATGTTAAGAAAATGGACTGAACCAGACCAGTGTATCCTACAGTGTTTTGACGCGCTGAATACGAATCTAAAGTCAGAATTCCCGTATATAACCCGGACGATAACCCCATAACTTTATAATTTCATAACCCTATAACCTTGTAACCCCATAATGCGTGCTATGCGAGGGTGTAGAATTACGAAACTCTGTCGAAAGATAGACCTCATACATCAGAAGACCGAAGCTACACGACCCTAACCCCATGACCCCAAAATCTCATAACCTTATAACTTGGATTGCAAGGATATACAAACATGAAACTGTATCATGGATCGCATACATCAGGAGTCCGAAATTACATGAGTTAGTTTCAAGTTTCCCTAACCTCATGACCCCATAATCTCATAACCCCATAACTTGGGATGTGCGAGGGAAGATATATAAATAAGAAACGATATGGTGCCATGGATCTCAAATATCAGTCTGAAACTACATAACTGTGAGATGCAGACCCCCTTGATCCCATAACCCCATAACTTGAGATATGCGAGGATATACAAACACGAAACGGTATGGTGCCATGGATCTCATACATCAGAAGTCCGAAACTACATAACTGAGTTGGCATGCTTCCATAACGCCGTAACCCCATAACAGTAATCCTATAACCCCGTAACTCCATAATCCGAGATGTGGTAAGTTGTGTACTACTAGGAAGTGAGTCTGTAGTTCTGTTATAACTCCTTAATCCCTTAACCCAGGGCATGCAAATTCCTGTTAAGCTCATGATTTAGAGTACCTATACAGTTTTGTATTACTATGTCATCCAAAGTTTTTCCTCTTTGTATCGCACTGAAAAAACGTAATCGTACTTTCCTGATTGCACAATCAGCGATCGTGAGTTTCTACGATTAAAATTGTTCAAGTTCGTGTTTTTGGGTTATGGGGTTATAGGGTTATAGTGCAATGAGGTCATGATTTCCAATGATTTTCCAATCGCTGACTCTTTAAGTCGAATTGATATCTCAAAAACCGCTTTCTGGAGGAGTTTCTTGAAAAAACAAACCAAACCTGGAATGCTGTCTTTATTGTAGCAATGCACCACAGACTACGCTGGTCTGGTCTACGACCCACTCCACTTAATTTGTGACGTCGTGTTATTAGCCGGTTTTAATCATTTAATAAACCTTAAATTAAGAGACATTTAAATTAGCGACTGGTAAGTGATTACTTACGGATCAGGAGGCGTTAAGGTAATCTAATAAATGTAGAATTTTAAAAATCAATTTTTATTAAAGACAGAATTAAAATTACAATTTGAACAAACAACAACTAAATTTCCATGTAAAATCCTGTTTGAAAATTGATTTTTATTTTTCACAAAGTCGTCGACATCCTTTAGCTACAGAGGACGAACGCCACCCACCGTGTCTTTCAAGACCTAAAATATCTATTCCTTGGTTTGCCAGAATAGTGGCAGAACTCCTTCGGATTGCGTGTCAGGTAAGGTAAGTTTTTTCTGTGATATTTTAAATTTTTTTTAGCTAATAGCTTGAAGATTTTCTCAAATCTCTCCTTGAAGTTCTCGGGAGTTATAACTGAGCATCCTACTTGCGAAACATTTTTTAAGTCTAAATCCCCACTTTCTTGAATCATAAATTACGCTTAAGTTGTGGCAAAAATATTATCTTGGAGAAATTTCTAATTAATAGTCACGTAAACAATAAATATTAAATTTAGTCTCTTAATAATAATCAAAGCGAAAACTTTTTCGTGTATGTACGATTAGTTTGTTTTATGTGTTTTTAAAACATAACATTTTTTTGTTTTCATTAAATTTATTCAATATTTGTTCAAAAAAACGTCATAACCACTGCGGTCATTGTCAGTACAGGCCACTTACTGACCTTAATACTTAATATACTATTTAAATACTAATCCGATTGTAGTTCATTCTAATAATTTGTGAGCCTTTAGTTCGTTGATAACTGTTCTGTTACTATATCAAGAGAAAATAATACATTTCACAAAACAGTGTCAAGTCGATGCGGTAAAGAATAAAACAGAACTTATCCGCTGTGATATTTTCTATCATTTAAATATTGACACTGCCTAAAGGCTAAAATAATAACGATAACGGCATCCGCAATAATATCAATCTGATAAGATTTAATAAGACGTTTTATAATACGATGATACGAGTTTTAATATGGTTATTTAACAGTTTCTTAAGTCGACATCAGCCCTAATTATTCCTAATGATTATAGTTATTATTTTATTAGTTTCATTTGGAATGTCTGTGTTTCGAATTCTACTTCCAAAAATATGAGGATTAAAGATTTCTAATGTAAAGGAGGTCGATTTTATAAATTTAGATGATGACTAAGTTGCTTCAGTTTCAATAGATTGAGAATTTAATGTTTTCCTGATATGGTAAAAAATAACCCCATATAGAATGAAAAATTAACTATGTGCGAGACATAATTGCAATTTTATGTAGACAGGGAGGAAGTTGATCTTTTAAAATGTAACGCTGTTCGACAAAGTTAGTCATGCAGGAACAAAGTAATATTTATCTTTGCTTTTTTATAATAAACACAAAATAATCCTTTGTTAGAATAACAGTGTCATTGTATGGAAAGGTAAATAAGTTCAGGTATTTGAACGTGTTGAAAATGATAAAAGTGGACTGGACAGTATTTAGAGAATTTACCTATTCCATTCTGAAAAACCATTTTAGTTATGCATTCTTTAATTTGAAACTATTAGCCAGATGGTATAAATTTATATTATTCGACTTTGTTTTCCTTTCATTTATTTATTGAATTATTTTTTGAAGTAATTTATTCAATCAATAACTAAAAACTTCGTAAATTATTAAGTTTTACTGAAATATTTGGTTGTTACATATGAGGCACTCACAATTTTGCATTAATGATTTTACATTTCATACCTCAAAACTCAGTATTTTGCAAAACTCTCATTTAGGTTACAATATGATACTTCATTTGGAGGTTCTACATTATTTTTTCCGTTATTTTGTATTCCGCCAGAATATAATACGAGTACAGAATACAAAAACTTTGTTTGAGCTTTTGAAAAAAAGAATAGTAGGTAGCTGTCTCTTAACAATTAATTTTCAGTCTAGGGTTACCAGATTAGTACAGTTCAACTGGAGAAATGTTTTATTTCCGTGAAATGATTATGATGATAAAAAATAAACACACTACAACAATATTATCAATTATAATTAGTTCATGTGTGCAGGATGGTCCTTAGCTACGTTCGGATAATAAAAGAGGTAATTCTTTAGTTAATTCTAAGAAAAAAAAACAGGAACATATACTTACCCTAAAAAAGTTTAATTATAAGAATATTAATATGCTAATTGCTAACTGCTAATTTACCTTCAATAGTTGAAAAAAGTCAGGAATTAGCGAAAGCGAATGATCTGGTAATTTTCACATTTAGCAAGAAATTTCAAATATACAGGGTGAGTCATTAATAACGGTACACAGCTTAATGGCATATTGTTAACATCAAAATATAGTGATTGACCCAAACATGCCTTAATCAGTTATTGCTCCTTTTCGTTCTACAGGGTGTTAAAGTTGAAAAAATATTTTTCTTTTTTATCTAAATTTTAAGTATGTATGGACCGATTGTTTTAAAAATTTGTAGTTCTACGTTTTTTGAGGAGGCAAATACGAATATGCAAACAGTGTTGGGGTCACGTTTAGAGGGCGGTAGTTATACTGGCCTATCAATGTAAAAATCTGTTTAACTTTTTGTATTTTACAATTTTGAATTTTTTAACTACAAATTATTGAACTACTTTCAATTCTAAATAAAAAAGGTGTACTAGTTACAAATCGATAAACTAAACCGTTTTCGAGATACAAATGTTTTAAGTTTTTGAGATTCGGCGGAAATTAAATTAGAGCCTGAATTAAGAATTAAAACAAACATTTCAGCAATTAAAGATTTTGTTATGCATATCTTAACAAATTATTAACTACCAGCAACTTCAATGCACTTTCTTAGCCTTTTTTATGAAGATATTCTCTTCTCTAAAAAATAACAAGGAAAAAACTACTTCTTAATCAAATTGAGTAGAAAACAATATGGTATTGTAGTGACAGCTGTCAATTTATTATGTCCATGCGTACTACTTTGGAAAAAATAATTTTCTAATTTAATTCCCGTCGAATCTCAAAAACTTAAAATGTCTGTATCTCGAAAACAGTTGAGTTTATCGATTTGTATCAAGTATACCTTGTTTATTTAGAATTGAACGTAGTTCAACAATTTCTAGTTAAAAAATTCAAATTTGTAAAATACAAAAATATAGACATATTTTTACATTGACAGGACAGTACAACTAGCGCCCCCTAGACGTGACCCCAACACTATTTGCATATTCGTATTTGCCACCTCAAAAAACAAATTTTCAAAACAATACTTAAAATATAGATAAAAAAGAAAATACTTTTTCAACTTTAACACCTAGAACGAAAATGAGCAACAATTGATTAAGGCATGTTTGGCTCAATCGCTATATTTTGACGTTAACAATCTGCCATTAAGCTGTGTACCATTATTAATGACTCACCCTGTATATATTGGGCATAGCAATACGTATGTGAATTAATACGTAGCCAAATAAATTCCGCCAAATAATGGTAAATTATTATGCATCAAATTTGAAGGAATCGATCTATTTAAATTTTCTTTTGATCTTTTAGGGAAACTTAAAGAATCAGTGGATTTAAACTGTAACTTGTGCTTACGCCAATTAAATGTGATACGTGGAATTATGATGGAAAAAAAGAAGAGCAATTGCAATATATTCGGTATACTTCAAGTTTATTGTCTGAAATTTTCTTTTTTCATTTTGTTTATAAATATTGACTCAATAGAAGACATTGCAAGTGCTTCACGTTAACTTGTGTGTCCGTTTATACTAGGGAATAACGATGACATTAGATCAGAGTCCCTGGATGAATTTCACTGGTCTTCGTAACTGGTCAGATGTTTACAAGGCTTGTTGAAATGATAAGAATCTGCCAATAATCATTCTGCAATAATAGATTTCTCTTTTTCTTTATTAAAAACAGATCCATTAACTATTAAACCATTTCTGAAGAGATGTTCTTTATAAATAGGTAGCAGGTAGCTATACAAATATAATATTATATAGAATTATTTCATTTAAAAAAATTGGGGTAGAGCTCGACGATGTTTTGCGACATGCCAATCTACAAACATTTGTATAAAAAATTATAAAGTATCATGTATTCTATCATATGCAACCCACAAAACATTTTAAGTACCTACATGATAATGGATTACATTGCAATTTTTCTTTTGAAGTCAAAATCAAGTGTCCTTGTTATTTACAATTGCTCCAACTAAATTTGAGTTTGAAGCAAATTAAGAAAATAAGAAGTATTTAATCAGAATTATGTACAGATTCATTTTCCATAAGAGTCCATTTTTATTTATAATATCTTCCAGCTAAAGGGTAATATTAATTTTCTGAACTTTCACATTCAACCACTTCTGTACCTCTTCTGCTAAATGAGTCTTTTCTGTTTACTTTATACAGTCCGTACAATATTTGTTGAGTTAGAATTCCAAGAACTACTGTAACAATTTACTCCGACAAGGTCGTGCCTTGAATTTTCCACCAATGTCTTTCTACCTCAGGTGTCGAATGCGGTTAATTCCAAAAAAGTGACGCTAGTGTCTTCTTAGAATTCTATCTCAACAAAATATCGTACGCACTGTACATACATACAAATTCCATTTACATTCATTCATATTGTAAAGGAAATAAAAACAAATGCTTCTCTTTAATTACAAATAATTTATTGAACAGTAGTGTATGTTTAAGTATATATTTTACAAGACGTAGGTAGTAGATAAGTTTTACATCTTTTAATACTTAATATACATATATTAAATATATAAATCTCTTTACAAAGCAAGTAATAATTAGGTACATCAGAATTTCTAATAAACTAATATAGTTTAAGTTATCAAATCACTTGATTTTGCTTTTCCCACAGGTCGAATAATTAGTGATGTCGATCGAGGTGCACTGGTCAAACTTTGGGTCTGCAACATAATATTTATGTGTGACATACTCCCCCACATAAAAGCATTTAGTATAAAGAAGCAAAGCATAAAGCCATCTTACATTTAAAACTTAAAATTGAAATATGTCCATGATTAGTCAAACTCGCTCGATTTCAGTGTCTCATAAATTAATTAAGATTGAAAAAAATGATGAGACAATTTACAAAATCAAATTTCCAATAATTAATTATTAGGTAATAAAAAACGCAGTCAATAATAGCCTTAAAAACTGTAGAAAGCTCAAAAATGGTACTGTAAGTTGAAAGTTTTAATAACAATATTAGTTATGTTAGTTGCAATGTGTAGTTAGCACTAGCAATAAAAAGATTTGCAAATCTTGCAACGAAAATGGGAACAAAAACAAAAATAATTTCAATTCTACAAAACAAATGCATTTATATAGAAAAAAATAGTTCTCACTTTAAATGTGGAGTAAGGTTTAAAGGAATACGTTAATATTTATTAGTTTAAATTAATCAGAATTGCGTGACCAAACTTACATGGATGTCACTCCATTAAATTACAGTTTTTCGTTCGACAATTATGTTTTTAAATTTAATATTGTTATGACATCACGAATGAAATTTTAAAAAAACTCATTTTCATAATATATCTTAATCCTCAATTTTTGAAATAATTTAATTAGGCTTTTTCCTTTCTTCAAAAAAAAAAACTAAATCATAGGTTCACAATGTTTTCACTAGAATAACTCGATAGACTCGATCACTCCAAACTGTTGAATAAATTTAGCAACTTAGGTCTATGTAATGGTTTAATAAAATTATTTCATTCATATCTCCGTAACCGATCCCAATATGCTTATTATGCACATGAGTACATCCATATAAAATGGGTCGTTTATTAAAAAAATATGGCACATTTAATATAAGGGAAAGTGAGACAAAAACTTAGTAAAGAATTTGAATTGTAA
Organism: Anoplophora glabripennis; assembly: GCF_000390285.2. Taxonomy (NCBI): domain Eukaryota; kingdom Metazoa; phylum Arthropoda; class Insecta; order Coleoptera; family Cerambycidae; genus Anoplophora; species Anoplophora glabripennis. The sequence goes on along the minus strand of NW_019416678.1, from coordinate 167,985 downwards.
AAAATTACCAATGAGTAGATTAGGAGAACGGAAAAAGCCATACACAAAACCTTGCTTCTTTCATTTTTTTACGATTGTACGAGTATTGTACGTGTTTACATATTTGCCTTTATTAAAGAAATAAATAGTTACCTCCAAATTTCTTGGAGTTTGATATTCGGAGGCATTTCTTCTCATTATGCCGTGTTTATACGGATTAAACTTCTGAGAACTCCTACTTTTCGTAGAAGATAACATGATTATGTCTTGTTTTTTCTTTTTGCGTTCGAAGAATAACTTCATAAATGTGCTTCGAAATTTTTTAGAAAAAACACAGTATAGTAAAAAGTTACAAGAGGCATTTACTATGCCGAGAAAATTAAAGAAGTTACCTAAAACTAAAAAAAAATGAATGTTAGCGTTTCGCAATATTATTATGAAATTTACCTTTTTTAATGTTCTCTTCTCTTGAAGTTTTAGATTTGTGAAAACTGTTATAAATCAAAATTGATGCAGTAGGAGTGTGACAAATTATGAATAATATTATAACTCCGATCAGCATGAGAGTTATCCTTTTTTCATTTGTATGTCCAATACTTTCCTATAAGGGCAGATACAGTTATCAAAAGAAAACAAACTGATTGGAAAGAAAGTAAATAAAGAATATCTTTTTACCTGTGAATTTGTCATTTGCCTTCTCATCTTTTGGGACAGGTAAACAGCTCGAACCAAGAATGAATTGAATGTGGCAATAAGAATCAAGGGAATTAGACAAAAACATAAAGAACTATACCAATACATTATGGTCATGTACGTATCATTCTTTCCAAGACTCGTAGACTCTTCATCAATTGTATAATGCTTAATGCAACAAGTCTTATTTCTCAATTCTAATTCGGTTTTGTTATCGGTACTATCCAAATAAGTGGTACTATTGATGGGTGGTTTCTCCAGAACAGGTTCCAATGTACTTTGAATTTTGGACGTCATATACGAACCATCAGTGTCCAACTCCTTCACTATAATATCTGGTTTCGTAATCTTATCTTTAGAAACATTTAAAGCTAAAGGAGGAATATATATTATACAAGGTTGCAATTCGCAATTAGTAAGAATAATTAGTTTTAACTTTTTAAAATACTTTTCATCTAAATTGGGATGTGAAGCTATACTACCGGGTGGGAAATTTGTATTGAGCATGATGGTATGATTTATGATATAATGATTATCAGTACCATTGTTAAGTGAACTCTGCGTTGGTTGAAGTTTCTTTATGTGTGTTTCACAGTCTTCCTGTATGCACGTTTCGTTCAGGTTCAACTGGTATTCGAAGCTTGTAGATGCAGTAGTTAGAATGCATAAAATATACACTATTACGATTACGCTCTTCGCTCTTGTTTCTGTACAAAAAAATTTGCCCTTTATAGGATGACATACTGCTATGTATCTTTCTACTGTAAATGAGACCGTTAGCCATACTGACGTGCTGCCTAAAACATAAACACTCTTATTGGTAAAACAGCTTAATCATTTATCACTAATAAAGAGTGTTCCAAAATTCACGCAAGAAGTAATTTTGATAGGAAACCCAGGATTTGGATTAAAAAATCTAAATTTTTTATGGATTCATAAAGTATGTAGGTACAGTATAGGGTTATGAATGGAGTAACATGTCAGATAAATGGCCTCCACGGCTTTGCTGGCACATATGCAGCCTTTTGTTGATATTTTGCTTGATCGTTTTACATAAATGCGGCTAAATTTCGTTGATATAGCGCTCAATTTCATCCATCAAGATGTGGGTGGTCGTGAGCTTGTTGGCATAATAAACCAGGCATTAAAGAGAAAAATAACTAGATTTTCGCGGCCCTGTCCGATTTTAATGCGGTTTTTTGCGTTTTGTTCAGAAAGACCGTCGGAAAAAAGTCCCGCCTTTTTTATTATCTGGAAGTGGCGGAAATGCATCGCGGGTGCATAAAGTGCATCTAGAAGTGCATCGCATCCGAGAAACTTGTCAATGTGCACGAAATACCGCAAAAATTGGCACCCGGGGGTTTTGGGGGACGCAGAATTCGAATATGCATATATCCAGTCCACCCGACCCCCCGGGGGGCGACTTCCGGCCGCCTGGGGGCCCGGGGGGCACTTGAATTACAAGGTTCTCCGAATGACTAGAAAAATGGGTCTCGGGGGTTTTCGCGGGTGCTGATTCCGAATTCGAGGATGAAAAATATCCCCTGTGCTCGTGGAGGGGGCGGTGGTGGTGGGGGGTTATGAAGACTGGAAAAATGGATCTCGGGGGTTTTCGCGGGTGCTGATTCCGAATCTGAGGGTGAAAAATATCCCCTGTGCCCGTGGAGGGTGCGGTGGGGGGCATGGGGGGTATGAAATCTAAAGTTCTCGAAATGATTGGAAAAATGGATCCCGGGGGTTTTTGCCGGTGCCGATTCCTAATCTGACCCTGCCAAATGCGTCTGATGACTATTTCTGATTATTTTGGGGTAGCGCGTTAATCTTCTATGAATATAAATTAATAGAAAATCATGGAACGAAACTCGAACTAAAAAGTTCGGTTGGAAAAAGAAAGGATAAGCCTGATAATTTTTTAAATATATTTATTGTTCTAAAGTATAAAAGTACATTCATTGTTTTAAAATATATATTGTCTTAAAATATATTCAATGCACATTCCTTCTGTATCATTTGTCACACGGGCTCATTTATCAAACAACTATAAAATACCAATCAAAATATATCACTAACATCACACGTTATAATTTTCTATCCCCAAAATACTCTTTATTCCATGTTGCCAGTTCATGAATATTATAACCTTCCTCCTCTCCATCGCCCCCTCCACGAGCACAGAGGATATTTTTCACCCTCAGATTCGGAATCAGCACCCGCGAAAACCCTCGAGATACATTTTCCCAGTAATTTCGAGAACTTTATATTTCATATCCCTCCCCCCCACCGCCCCCTCCACGAGCACACGGGATATTTTTCACCCTCAAATTCGGAATCAGCACCCGCGAAAACCCCCGAGATCCATTTTTCTAGTCATTCGGAGAACCTTGCAAACCAAGTGCGCCCCGGCCCCCCAGGCGGCCGGAAGTCGCCCCCCGGGGGGTCGGGTGGACTGGATATATGCATATTCGAATTCTGCGTCCCCCAAAACCCCCGGGTGCCAATTTTTGCGGTATTTCGTGCACATTGGCAAGTTTCTCGGATACGATGCACTTCTAGATGCACTTTATGCACCCGCGATGCATTTCCGCCACATCCGGATAATAAAAAAGGCGGGACTTTTTTCTGACGGTCTTTCTGAACAAAATGCAAAAAACCGCATTAAAATCGGACCGGCCGCGAAAATCTAGTTATTTTGGGGTAAATCGTTCTTTATTGCCTGGTCTATAAAACTTATACTTAGAAAAACCCCAAAGAAAAGAGTCCAACGACGCTAAATCGCATGATCTGTGTGGCCAATTCTGATTACACGACCAGGAAATGACACATGCAGTAATTGAATTGTTTCACTTGATTTATAACATGTGGCACCATCTTGTTGAAACCACATGTTGTCTACATCCATAACCTGCAATTTAGGTACAAAACTATACTCCGCGATAGAAATTATAGAGAGTGACTCATCGCTAGCTTTTGGACTAGTAAGGGGGATGAAGCGTGCCGGGAACGAAAATTCATTGGCGTGTCTGCGTAAAAGGCAACAAAATATAGAAAATATTGAAAAAAGATAATAAAACATAACATCTAATTTTTTTACGATTTGCTATAACCGGCACTTTGATCCATTTTAATTATTACAGCATTTTAAAACGTCCCAGTTGTGTTTTTTTAATTTATAAATTTATTATATCCATGGAATAGATCCCTCGTGTACGCTTATGCTATGACGTTTCTCAGGACGGATAAATCAAGTCCGTTTACACCTACTAAAAAAGCATTTCCCTATTCCCTACCAAGTGCAAAAGACAGAGATAAAATATAGATCGACGACCAGTGTAACTCAGTCTATAGACGATTATAGATTCTATCGATGTGCGTAGCGAGCGGCACAAAGATAAATAATATTGAACCGTATAAAAATCATTTTATATTTTATACGCATTATGGTAATAGTGTTTTTATATTATGTCTGAGTCACTCTCTATAATTTCGACCGCGGAATATAAATTAGCTGTCGCCATTAACTGGTATTGCCTGACCAGTCGCCTTTTCGATGAAGAATGGTCCGATGATGCTCCAGCCCAAAATCCTCACCAAACAGTGACACGTTGCGGATGCATTTGTCTCAACAATCACCGAGATCATCAAGATGAAAATGAGTCTCGCTGAAGATAATTTTGTTCGAAAAATCAGCATCCATTCAACGAACTCTTTTCGCTCTGCGTGATCAGTAGGCTTCAGTCCTTGAGTCAATTGAATGTTCTTGGACTATCAGCAACACTCTCACGAACTGCTTCGATGTTTTGTGTTGAACGACTTGTTGAAGGACGGCCAGAGTGTTTAATATGACTAATTGATCCAGTCTCCCATAATTGTTCAATTAATCTTCGCAGTTGATGAAGTTAAATCACTATTTCGACCATATTCTGTACGAAAATTGCGAACTATATCTGCCAAATCTCCATTATTTTTAAATAATACTCAACAATGAAAGCGCGTTGTTCTTTTGTCCATTTTTAATAACCCTGAACTGTCAGCTGTCATGCTGTCTTTTTTTTCGTTGGCGACACTTTACCGTACAAATGGCGCAAAATTCAAATGTTACGTGAATTTTGGAACATCCATTATAAAGGTTAAAATTAAATATTAAAATAAACGTTTGCCTAATCATAGAAGGCCTTCAATTATGCGGTGTTATAGTTGGAACATCTATATACAGCTTATTGAAAACAAATCGTGTATATAGAACAATTTTTTGTGGTAATGTTTCCCTTATTAAAATTTAATTTAAATTTAATAATAATATGGCAGGGGTAGATTGAAATACCCATAGAGCGGGTTAGATTAAATCTATTAACATATTAAAAATCTGCTAAAGGAAGTATAAATACTCGTACGATGTATTTATATACAGGGTGTCTCGTAATTAGTGTCCAATAATTTACCACTTGATTCTATTGTCAAAAATAAGAATATTTTTTCATATAAACATGGAACGAGAAATGCTTCTTAAGGGAGCTACGACCCTTTTTATTTTAATATTTCCGAAACGGGTTGTTGGAAAATTATGAATTTCGACACCATGAACGCTCATTAATAGTCGAAATAGATCATCATAAAATTTTTGAAAAATTTTAGTCAGGGGCGTCTCAATTGGAGGGTCGTCGGTTAAAATTTGCCCCTATTTAGTGAAAGTGAAAAAAAAACACGTAAATTTGCAATTTGCCAACTTCTTCACTTCACTTCTTTCGAATTACTTTTTTGATATTATCATTCTACATACCTCTCCTCATCATAAAGTGCAATAAAATGTCTACTAATATTTTTTTACGTTGAAACTCTAATTCGACTGGAATATGCCTTTGATGACTTTGTCTAAATATGAATTATCAATAACCATAAACGTACACCAAATTTGGTACTGGTACTTCAACTATTTAAAATTGTCTGTATTTTAAAATGCTTAAAAAAAATCATTGTTAATAGATCATCTTTAAGATATTATCTTTGTAAGCTATTGGAATTGATCTCTAGTGTCAATTTATTGGCAGTAAATTTAAAGGACGCCCCGTATAACTGAGTTTTATTTTCCCTGTGGACTGGCTAAATTCATTATTGTGAGAAACAGGGTTAAGTAAGCAGATAAAGAAACTTTATTTATTCTTAGTAGTTTATATATTGCCTAAATGTTTATATTGTCTAGAAAATTTAAACTTTCTATAGTGGTGATAGACTATTTTAACTGCAGATAAAATGCAAGAAATCTCTTTTGACTGGCCTGCTTTACACATAAAATGTTAAATTATACCTAATAATTTGTTTTCGCTGCGGTGATAGATATTACTTTATGATTTACTGAAATGTATGTAGAGTAAAATACTTGAAATTAACACATCTATTGTAAAATACCCAAGTATAAGTAAATCTAGTTCCACTGATTATACGTATACCTTTAAATATAAACATTTAGCTTGAAAAGTTAAACATTTAATTACCTACTTGTTTATTGATTCTAACTGCACTGTGTTGTTTAAATTTTTTTGCAGTCTTAATTAAAACGCTTCATGCAATCTTATAGTCTTGCTGTAATTTATCTATTGGGTATTACTTATAACAAAATAATAGCATTATCAGAGATTTGAAATAAATCTACAGTACAGGAGTCCGTACTATAAAAAAATGTCATAATATGCATATGTTTTTTATTAATATACTTTTTTGCCACCTCTCTTTGTGTTGTCTCGAAAATAAACTGCTAAACTCTTGAGAAAAATGTTCAAAGCTTTAACTCATAATCGATGACAGAAAATTTTCTCATTTTCTCTTATTAAAGTTTGTCAAACTTAACAACTGTTGCTATCAAATACTTTAATTTCATTTTAATTCCAATATTTGCGTTGAATTGTTATTATAAATAATGTTGGGTTCAAAGAAACAACATTGATACAAATTGTTATTGACCTCATTTATGGTGCACACAAAAACTTACTTGCAGCATCACAAAACCAAAACATTATTCCCAGAAATCTCCAATACAGTTCATATTTACCATCGTGAATATTGGAATAATGTTTGAACGATAATAGTAATACGAAGAATAGATGAATAATATCAGCTATAGCAAGTGCAGAGAGATATATATTCGTTGAACTTCTCATTCTTCGCCTGAAACAGAAAATAATAATAGAAAAATTTACTAACTATTGCTAATTTTAGTATTATTGGAGATGTAGAATCCCGTAAAATACAGAAGAAATTGTACTTTTTTTTATGCAGGGTGGCCAAATGAAAACGAAACAGAGCCATTTTCAGGAACTGCGTCAAGATTGCAGAAAAACGCTCAGACCCGTCGATTTTAGAATGAAGGGGGACATTCTTTGCTGATATTTTTGACTCCCCCACTTACTGATGTTTACCCTCAAGCAAGGGTAAACATGAAACACCCCAAAATATTTAAATGGCACTGGGGGTTGAGTAATATTTCTTTTGAAAGCTATTACAATTCTCTTTACAACAGACTTTAAATTTTATAATTCCGCCCAATACTTATTAAGAATTTTGATTTTAAAGTTGAAACTTATGTACAAACAATTAGTAACGGTAAAAATGTCAGTCATTCGAGTTAAGTACGCCAATGGTATAAATTTAGTATTTCTTGCGTTACATTGGTTTTTGGCGATTTGTTATCACTTTCGTAAAAAAAACACAATTGTAAAAAACAGAAATGAATGCTATACACACACAATGAACGTAAAATTAGTGGATTCCAAATTATTTTCTAGTATTATTTGGAAGCGTTGGTTGGTAGTTTATTTAATTGTGTTTTTGAAAATTAAACACTATGGTTTATTCCATTGCGGAAAGGGTAGATATCATTTCGCTTTACTTTATGAACAATAAATGTGCGAATAGAACAGCTCAGCTATTTAATGAACAACATCAAGATCGACATGTCAGGAGGAAGTATGTTCTAGAGTTAGTAAAAAAATTTCAAGAGACAGGGAACGTAGCCAATAAAAAACGAGAAATTGAAAAACCTATAGTTAATGAAGCTAGTGAAGTTGCAGTTTTGGGACAAGTTCATCTTGATCCTACATTAAGTACGAGGCAGCTGGCATCTGTGTCTGGGATCAATCGAACTAGCATACAAACCATTTTGAAGAAGAATAAATTCCATCCATACAAAATACATTTAGTCCAGGAACTTCATGAGGATGATTATGACCGCCGTTTGCAATTTTGCGAAATAATGAGTGAGCGAGCAGGGAACGATCCACAGTTCCTTTTTAACATCTGTTTTTCTGATGAATGCAGTTTTTTCTTGAACGGGACGGTAAATCGTCACAATTGCCGCTATTGGTCCGATTCAAACCCAAGAGTTTTTCACGAGGTGCATACACAGCAACCGGAAAAATTAAATGTATGGGCTGGAATTTTCGGTGACCGGCTGGTGGGTCCTTTTTTTCTACCTGGTAATTTGACTGGCCAAATGTATTTGCAATTACTGGAAGACGCTATTGACCCTGCCTTGACTGATATTATTGAAAATGTTCCAGAGTATGATGAAGATCATTTGATTTTTCAACAGGACGGTGCTCCTCCGCATTATGCGTTAATTGTCCGTCAGTATTTGGACCAACGTTTTCTACGGAATTGGATTGGGAGAAGAGGCAGCATTGAGTGGCCTCCACGATCACCGGATTTATCGCCCCTTGATTTCTTTTTGTGGGGATACCTAAAAAGTAAAATCTATAAAACACAGCCAGCGTCGCTGGAAGATTTGCGTCAAAGAATCGTCGACGAATGCCGTCGAATCACTCCGGAAATGCTTCGGAATGTGCGCGAACGTTTCGCACAAAATCTTTATTCTTGTATGGTAGCGGCCGGTCATCAGTTTGAAAATTTAATCAACTAAGTAGTAAGTAAGCAACTAAACATAATTTAAATTTTAAAATGTAAATTTTTTTCAAAGTATTAGGCGGAATTGTAAAATTTAAAAAGAAAATTGTAAGAGTTTCCAAAAAAAAATATTACTCAACCCCCAATGCCATTTAAATATTTTGGGGTGATGTTTACCCTTGCTTGAGGGTGAAAGTGGGGGAGTGGGTGCCGGTAAGCAAAGAATGTCCCCCCTTCAATATAAAATCAACGGGTCTAAGCGTTTTTCTACAATCTTGACGCAGTTTCTGAAAATGGTTCTGTTTCGTTTTCATTTGGCCACCCTGTATATTAACAGTCAGTACAGTAATAGCACAGTAATAAAATGGTGTCTCTTAGATCTTTTTATACTATCTTGCCGATTTAGACAAAATTATGTGCAGATATTGAGGTATTCTTGATAATTTCCTGGATTTTATAATGTTGCTTGAATTTTTGTTTTTAGTTAATTATGTAGAATATATGTTGTTAGAATATTTACTTTTATTTTTAATTAAGTACTTGGTTAAGTAGCCAGCTCAAATTTTATTATTTGTCTGAGTAGATATGTGTTACAAAAAAAGTAAATTATTTAGAACATAACATCGAAGGAACATTTTTCTGTAAAATTCATTATTTTTATTTTTACTAATAAACTTTATAGTCTTATTAAATAAATTAGTATTATATATTTAATTTACATTTTTTATTACTTTATTATTGGGACATACTTAAATACCACTCTGTATATAATATTTCTGCTGAATCAAATAAAACGTAATGTTTATCACAGAATATTCCTATTTTAAAAGCACAAGTGTAAATTATCGTTTTAAATAACGCAAAAAGTATAATAGGTTTTACAGAAAATTGAATACCTAGCAGCTTTAAAATGGCAATTAAGGAATAATAGGCAAAATATAACTGGCAACACGCGATTTATTATTATTAACGTAATGCATTTTGCAGTTTGAATTATGTTATTCTTTCTCATTAGCGTATGTGTTTCTGGAAAAATAGTGAAATGTTTGAGGATATTTCTTCTTTGTAAAGTAAAACGAATAGGTGTACATTTCATAGTGTTTTACCTAAAACGAAATTAGCATAAATATAGATAAAAGAATTACACAAAAAAAAATTTTGACGATATATGAGTACAACAACTTAAACATTTTTAATTGTTATTAAGTAACTGTGAAATAAACGCAAATATTTTTGTTTAATTTAAGTTAGAATTAAATTTAATCAAAGTGATATCTAGAAACATGTACAACTTACAGTATCTTGTACAAATTTTATGAATAGATTTTATTATTTATTATTAGTACATTCTTTAAGATATTCATAAAGAAATTTCCATTATTCCCTACACATGAAATGAATTTAAAACTATGGCATTGAATTACAACCCCAATATCTAAGATCATTCGTCGGAAGTCGTTGGAGTTCTCGTTAGTGTGCCTTAAGTGAGACAACCGACGAATGGAGTTATTTGGATGTACATCTACATACATATTTTGAGTATTGGTCAGATATATATACCTAAAAAGCATATGTCATATCTTCAAATATCTTTGTTACCTTATGTCCGTGTACCTACCGATAAAGTGACCTACTAATCTATAGGTCCTATGAACGCATAACTAGTAGGTACTACACCGAGCGGAATAAACTTTATAACTAATGATGTTTGAAACATCTACCCCACGACCATAAACAAATACTCAATTGCAATTAACTATTATATAGCAAGTCGATTTACCGATTTCCAAAGTAGGTACAGCTAATATATTTTTTCCATTCTTTTCGATAGTAGGTATTATTTGCCCCAGTAACCGATTTCTCAAACATATTTCTGTATTTTTTATACTATTTTATATTAATCTCTGTTGGATTATTTCTTATTTCATTGAATATACCAGGTGTTCAAAAAGTTTGAAACCCTCCCTTTATCTCAGAAAATAATGCTCAAATAAAAAAATCATTAAGGCAAAAATTGCAGGGTTTTGAGTGTGCAATCCAACGGTGACCTTGACCATGAACTTGAAGGTCATTTAGAGATCAAGTTGAAAATTTTAAATGGAACCGTATACTTTTGACCCTGGAAATGGAAAAAATTACTTTGATGGTCAAGGTCATATTCGAACGTAAAAATTTCCATTTTACCCATTTCCGGGGTCAAAAATATACGGTTCCATTTAAAATTTTCAACTTGACCTCTAAATGACCTTGAAGGTCATAGTCCAGGTCACCGTTGAATTGCTCACTCAAAACCCTGCAACTTTCTGAACACCCGGTATGTATAATGTTATCTTTTTTTGTTTTAATAGATTTCAGCGGCTGCACGCTGTCGCCCTCTGATGGGTATGAGTAAAAATAAACTCAGTTTAAAGCCACAAAAAGTTGTTTATATGTGTTTTTTTTTNTAGTTTATAAGTGCGAGCTACGGTTTCTGCCTCCTGGTTTTCTAACGGGATTGCTTCTGGCCACCTGGTGAAACGGTCTGCGCAGGTTAAGCAGTAGCGGAAGCCCTCAGATGGCGGCATCACGACGATATCCACGTGGATATGTTCAAATCTCGTTGACGAAGGTTGAAATGAATCTGTCGGAGATGTCACGTGTCGCGTTACTTTTGCGCGTTGACATTCGACGCAGCATCGTGCCCATTGTCTGCTATCACGTTTTATTGACGGCCAAACGAAACGTTGCGTAAGGAGCTTGACTGTGGCGTTAATACCGGGATGCGAAAGACGATGCATCGAGTCGAACACTACTCTACGAAATGGCTTGGTGATAAACGGCCGGGCCACGTCTGTAGATACGTCACAAAATACAGTCGCGTTTGTGTCAGGTATTTTGATCCGCTTTAGTGTGAGGCCGTGTTGTCCGTCGATGTACTTCTTGATTTCGTCGTCATTTTGTTGCGATGCTGCGAGTGCCTCATAGTCTAAATTCGCGCGTATCTCGTTTACCCTGAACAAGGCATCCGCTACAACGTTTTCGCGACCAGCCATGAGACGAATGTCTGTCGTAAACTGGCCAATGAAGTCTAGATAGCAGAATTGTCGCGGTGTACACTGACTCGACTTCTTCGCGAAGGCAAACGTGAGAAGCTTATGGTCGGTGCAAATCGCGAATGTTCTTGCCTCGACCATATGCCGGAAGTATTTGACTGCTTCGTAAATCGCAAGAAGTTCGCGGTCGTAAGCAGCGTATTTGCACTGAGCTGGGTTAAGTTTTTTCGAAAAATACCCTAGCGGTTCCCAATCGTTTTCAACTTTTTGTTGCACTACGGCACCAATTGCAAAGTCAGAAGGATCACACACTAGAGCAATTTGCGTATTTTCGGCAGGGTGCGCGAGTAGAGCTGCCTGTGCTAAGCTCTCTTTAGCCGCCTCGAAAGCACTTTTCGCGTTTTCTGTCCAATTTATGGGTGTTTTCCCTTTCACATCCCCTTTAAGCAGGTCATTCAGTGGCGCCTGGGTACCTGCTGCGTTGGGTACGAACCGTCGGTAAAAGTTAAGGACGCCAAGGAATTGTCGTAATTGCTTTATTGTCGTAGGCAGCGGGTAGTCTTTTATTGCCTCGACCTTTTCGGACAGCGGTCGCGTGCCCTCACTTGACACCAGATAGCCGAGGAATTTCACTTCGCTTTGTCCGAACACTCACTTTGCGGAGTTAATTACGACGCCGTATTTCCGCAGTCGCTGGAATAGTGTTTCCATGTGACGCAGGTGTTCCTCTTCAGACGATGAAGCTACAAGGATGTCGTCGATGTACGCGTAGCAGAAATCCAAGTCGCGTAAAACCTCGTCGATGAAGCGTTGAAAGGTTTGAGCTGTATTGCGTAACCCAAAGGTCATGTGCGTGAACTCAAATAACCCGAAAGGTGTGGTGATAGCCGTCTTGGGAATGTCTTCTTCTGCGACGGGGATTTGATGAAATGCGCGAATCAGGTCGATGGTTGAAAATAATTTCCTATCTCGAAGTGATTGTGCAAAGTCCTGAATATGTCGCACAGGATATAGGTCTGGACGCATTCGTGCGTTCAGCCTACGATAATCGCCACATGGTCGCCACTCTCCACCCTTTTTTGGCACGAGATGTAAGGGTGACGCCCATGCACTGCTCGAAGGACGCGCGATACCTAATTTCAGCATATCGTCGAATTCCTTTTTCGCTGCTCGCAATTTGTCTGGCGCTAATCCACGCGGCTTTTCAGCGACGGGGGGACCAATGTAGTGCCTGGTTTGGTGTTGTACAGCCGCAGAAGGAGCTGCAGGACGCGTAATGTCCGAATACTGCTTGAGCAGGCGATGAAACACGGATTCCCCGGAAATCGTCCTGATTAAGGATCTCGCAGAATGCGCGAGTTGGCCTGGAGACGTAATTCGCGTTGTTTGGTCAAGCAGTCTTTTGTTGCGCACGTCCACCAGTAGTCCATAAAAAGATAAAAAATCTGCACCAATTATCGGTTTTGAGACGTCTGCGACGACAAATTGCCATGTAAAACAACGACGCAACCAGAGGTTTAATGTCATTGTCACTGTGCCGTACGTAGCAATTGAGGTACCATTTGCCGCGGAAAGTTCATACGTTGATTTCGATCGCGACGATTTCACTAGCGCACGCGGATATACACAAAGATCAGCACCCGTATCGACGAGAAACTGGATCTTGGAGTACGTATCCGTAACGTACAAACGGCGCGGAATCGGGCACGGGTCGCTGTTCGCCATCACCGACTGCCCGTCTCGTTTCCCGGACGATACATGCACGGATCGCGGCACTCGCGAGCGCGGTCACCAAAACGTTGGTGATACCAGCACTGGCCACTGTCACTGTCACGACTTCGTGATCGGTCTTGCGAACACGATCTGGGTGTTCTCGTCGTCGGTCGCCGAGGTTCACTCTTCGCGAACAGCTTCGTCATTGCCTGCGACATCTCCACAAACTGTTGCTCGATGCGATTCAGCCTGTCGCCCTTTGGACTGGATTTGGCCACATCTTGGAGTGCTGTGCCGGGCATTACTGTCTCCATAATTGCCTGTACACTAAACGGCAGGCGCCCTATCCACAGCGCGCGTAGGAGCGAATCGGAAACGGTAAACCCTGCTAAAGTTCTTAATCGGCGCAAAAACTGGGACGGTTTCGAGTCCCCGATTTCTTCGCGCTCTAGGAGTCGCTTCGTTTTTTGTTCCTGAGACGTACTCAGTCGTCTTATCAAAGCTGTCCTAAGTGCGGAGTAAGGCTTGTCTTGGGATGGGTTCATCACCAGGTCGCGTACTTCACTCATCACGTTCCTTTCTAGAGCAGTAACGAGGTAGTTAAACTTTGTCTCTTCACTTGTCACACGCGCTATTCGAAAACTTCTGTCCACTACCTGAAGCCACATCTCTACGTCGTCCGAAATAAATGGTGGAAGTTTCACTGCGACATGGTTCACTTCCGTCGCGGTATAATTTTCGACTTGGTTTTCTTCGTTGAGGCTCATGTTGCTTGCTACGTTGCGCGAAATATAAACCACTCTAATTGCACAAAATCGCGTACTTTCGTTGAAAATATCACGCCTGGGTCACCACTTGAGGGTTGCTTTCGCTGTACAGCAAGAATAAATCGCTCTCTCAACGGTACAAATAAACTATTTTTATTGAAAACTAAGCTTGTGTAGAAAAAGTAATGTTGACGGTTTGAGGGTTTCCTGGAGAGTGTCCTGTGGTTGAAGTCGGTCGTAGGTAGCTTGGTAGTCGGTGGCAGAAGTCCCTGGTCCTGGCGCCACTCTGCAGGGGTCGGCTTCCGGGAACCCCGTGGTGCGTCCGGCGGCGTTCTTGACGTTGTGCTTAAAAATGGGTCACTTGCGAACATGTGTACCCACAGATCGTTTGAAACATT
>NW_019416678.1:121792-150435 GCF_000390285.2 Anoplophora glabripennis | reverse complement strand
AACGCGACTGTATTTTGTGACGTATCTACGGACGTGGCCCGGCCGTTTATCACCAAGCCATTTCGTAGAGTAGTGTTCGACTCGATGCATGGTCTTTCGCATCCCGGAATTAACGCCACAGTCAAACTCCTTACGCAACGCTTCGTCTGGCCGTCAATAAAGCGTGATAGCAGACAATGGGCACGTTGCTGCGTCGAATGTCAACGCGCAAAAGTAACACGACACGTGACTTCTCCGACAGGTTCATTTCAACCTTCGTCAACGAGATTTGAACATATCCACGTGGATATCGTTGTGATGCCGCCATCCGAGGGCTACCGCTACTGCTTAACCTGCGTAGACCGTTTCACCAGGTGGCCAGAAGCAATCCCGCTAGAGAACCAGGAGGCAGAAACTGTAGCTCGCGCCTTATATGCGAATTGGATATGCAGATTTGGATCACCCCTGCGAATAACAACGGATCAGGGTCGACAGTTCGAATCGCACCTATTCAAACGCCTGAATAGTTTACTAGGTACGACTCATCTCCGAACCACCGCATATCACCCAGCAGCAAATGGCATGGTAGAGCGTTTTCACCGCCAATTAAAAGCAGCAATAAAATGCCACCAAAACGATCGATGGACTAGCATTCTTCCCACTGTGCTATTGGGAATACGTGCAGCATGGAAAGAAGACATTCAAGCTACCGCGGCCGAGATGGTGTACGGACAACATCTACGCCTACCCGGAGAATTTCTTCATTCCCGCAGGACAAACGACGAGCTCAGCACCGAAGCGAATTTTGTTAAGGACCTCAGACGTCATATGGAAAGCTTACGTCCAGCCGCAGTTAAACGCCATGGCGAGAAGACGCCATTCGTTTTTAAAGACTTGGCAACAGCGACACATGTTTTTGTGCGTGCGGACTGCGTTAAAACTCAACTACAGAACACATATGATGGTCCGTTTACAGTGATTAAACGCGACGACAAAACATTCATAGTGCTAGTGCGTGGTCGCGAAGTTAAAGTGTCCATAAACAGAGTCAAATCGGCGTATTGTTTGAATGATGCGACATATTCCAGGAACGAGAACAATAGCCTTCCATCAACTTCTGCCCCATTATCCGTGCCAACCACACCCAAGGCAATTACCACTAGGTCCGGTAGAAAGGTCCGTTTCCCTGACCGACTGCAAGTTCCGTGATGGCATCCATACTGGCAGGAGGGTGTGTGGGTACACACGTTCGCAAGTGACCCATTTTTAAGCACAACGTCAAGAACGCCGCCGAACGCACCACGGGGTTCCCGGAAGCCGACCCCTGCAGAGTGGCACCAGGACCAGGGACTTCTGCCACCTACTACCAAGCTACCTAGGACCGACTTCAACCACAGGACACTCTCCAGCAAACCCTCAAACCGTCAACATTATTTTTTCTACCCAAGCTTAGTTTTCAATAAAAATAGCTTATTTGTACCGTTGAGAGAGCGTTTTATTCTTGCTGTACAGCGAAAGCAACCCTCACGGGGTCAAAAATATACGGTTGAATTGCTCACTCAAAACCCTGCAACTTTTGTCCTAATCATTTTTTTGTTTGAGCAGTATTTTCTGAGATAGAGAGGGGATTCTAAACTTTTTGAACACCCGGTATGTATAATGTTCTTTTTTTTGTTTTAATATAATTCAGCGGCTGTACGCTGTCGCCCTCTGATGGGTATGAGTAAATAAACTCAGTTTAAAGTCACAAAAATTTGTTTATATGTGTTTTTTTTTGTGGAGAAAAATGTACCAATATAATGGATGAAGGAAATCAAAGCGAAGGTATGTGAACAGTTTATTAGAATTTCGTCACGGGAATCAGTGTCTATATTTTCCATTCATTTAATCGGTGTTGGTCGGTGACATTCAGAATTTCCAGAGCTCTACAAAAAAAACGTAACTTCTGTTTTCTACCGATCGCATTGATTGTTTCTTTTTTTTTCGGTTAATGTCCTCTTAGTAGTCATCCAAGTAAAACCCATTCGTGAAGCGGAACTTCTACACCTAAGAATTTTTTTAGTATGTATGCAATTTTGTTAAATCAACCTATATATGAAAAAATACCACTCGTGTAGTTCTGTTTGTTCTTCAACAGGAACTAGGTAGGTACAGTTTTTTAATTTTATTTAATATACCAAGGAAATCCAAAGTAAATCTGAACACGGTTGATATACAGAAATAATATATGACAATATTATACAAGTGGGAACCTATACTCCGCGGTCGAAATTATAGAGAGTGACTCAGACATAATATAAAAACACTATTACCATAATGCGTATAAAATATAAAATTATTTTTTTACGGTTCAATATTATTTATCTTTGTGCCGCTCGCTTCGCATATCGATATAATCTATAATCGTCTAGAGACCGAGTTACACTGAACGTCGATCTATATTCTATCTCTGTCTTTTGCACTTGGTAGGGAATAGGGAAATGCTTTTTTAGTTGGGTGTAAACGGACTTGATTTACCCGTCCTGAGAAACGTCATAGCATAAGCGTAGACGAGGGGTCTAATTCCATGGCTATAATAAATTTATAAATTAAAAAAACACAACTGGGACGTTTTAAAATGCTGTAATAATTAAAATTGATCATAGTGCCGGTTATAGCAAACCTTAAAAAATATTAGATGTTATGTTTTATTACCTTTTTTCAATATTTTCTATATCTCGTTGCCTTTTACGCAGACACGCCAATGGATTTTTGTTCCCTGCACACTTCATCCCTCTTACTAGTCCAAAAGTGAGTCACTCTCTATAATTTCGACCGCGGAGTATAGAACAGAAAATAAAAAATGCATGTGCGAACAGCGCCAACTACAACAAGCAAATTTGGCATTTGTATTCGTCACGTGACTTGTAGGCGCCTAGGAGTTTCTAACTACTATTCACACTGTTCATAGTGTTTGTATAAAAGATGAGCAAATATATAAATAACTATACTTCGTTCCATATTATGACTACGTGGGCTAGAGCTTTGCTTTAAAAATTTGTAAACAGCAATACATAATAATTTCAAACTATAAGTTCCTTTCATGTAACCCCTACCTTAAATTTTAAATAGAAAGATAGGCGAATGATTCTTATTTGAAAGGTGTTTTCAACCTACAGACAACACGTTTTCTTTTTAACAATTCTTAGATTAATTTCCGAAAATTTTTTCTGTTAAAGTGAAGTACGACGAAATACGATTTATCTGTTGGTGATTGAATAACACTCTGTCATGAAGTCTTCAGCATATACAGGGTTTAAGAAGTTTGACTGCCATTGCTTCAGTATGAGATAGAGTAATCATAAATGAACAAAAAAGTTGTATATTACAGGGGCGTAAAATTAACACTTTTCAAAATACAGCGACTATTAAGATTGAGGAGTTTCATCACAACGTGACAATAGCGCTTAACCTAACGCTACACAGCTGGAGCATACCACGTGTGCACGCGGCAGACTTGTCCTACGGAAAAAATGTAAACAGTTATTATTGGGAAACATTTAATAAATTTCAAGACAATTGTTTTCCAGTTTTTAAATAAATAAAATAAAATGTATCGATTTTGTACAAATTACGACATATGCTCAAAATGTTCACCACCATTTTCGATGCACGCACGACACCTTCGAATCTAATTTTCGCTCACTCGGACACGGTCCAATTCCAGATACCAAGTGAATTGCGTATTGCTTGACAGATTAATACCTCGTGTTATCTGCCGCGCCGTTGTCACATTTCTCGATATGAATTTTATCAAATTTTAAATTTATTACAACGCTAATTATTTTTTAGAATTAAGCATAAAAAAGTTAAAAAAGTGATAAACATTGTATTTTATGGTATTCTATGCACGCAGTTATGTCAATATTCCTTAATTAATCGAACTGTTGTACCTCAAGTTGGAGGTTTTGATAATTTTTTTCTCGGAAATGGTTGAGTTTAGGGCCCATGTCATATAAGGTTTTTTTGTTTATTTTAATGTATTCTATCGTCTGTTAAAATTAAAGCAGTCGAACTTCTAACACCCTGTAGTGGCGTTTGGTTTTATAGGAATATCTCCGAAATTTCTTTCTGCATATACCTCCCTAAGAAATGATTGACTTTTGTTTACATTTATGTGTACGAACGAGACGTTTGTTTCCTTTTTTAGGCTTGATTTAGCTATTTCAACAAGCACTTCTTTGAAAAATGAGAGTACGCCTTCTCTAGGCAATTAATATAACTTGAATACCTTATACGTTTCCCCTCTTTGTTTAAAATAGTTTAATAGGAACATTTAGAAAGCTTCTGACATGATTGTGACAAAGGGTTTCAAAGTCTAGATAAAGAATATATCCCTGTTTTTCTATATTTTTTACTTTTACTCTACATAACTAGTTTGTTTCTATTTTAGAACAGAGCGAAACACTTCTCTGAACTGTGGCATTATTTGTACATATTCTGTACTTTATTGTAGGTTGTGGCAATGAGATAACATATGATAGTTTAATTTCGAAATTTGAAACAACAAAAACACAAAAATATTGATAAGACACAGACAAAAATAGAAGCTGATAAGTTAAACTTGGTTCAACTTCTGGCAAACATAATCGGGAAAAATCATTTTTGAAGTTGACCAATTAGGGTTTCCAAAAATAAATAAGTCCCCAAAAAAAGCTACCTTAACTTTTACTTGCTGTTTGCAATGAAAATGTCTCATGGATAAGTAAAGCCAGGATCTGCATCCAAAAAAATTTTGACTATTGTAGTAATGGAAGGACCGAGCTCTACAATTTTTAAATCTCGGATATAGTTTAAGAGAAACATCATCATGAGGTTACTGATACCAAATAAAAAATAAAATAAATACTAATAACTGCTTAAAAGGCTACCTTGTTAAAACCATCACAGTGATTGTATTTCCTGCTACTCCGATAACTACAGTGATAGGCACTAAAACCCTCTGTATCCAAAATCTTGAAGCTTGTAGAATAAGCTCTGTGTTGGGATCTCTCGTATCGTTCATCTTAGACCTGCAAGTTAATATACATTAATCTGTGATGAGATTATCGAACTATAATTTATTTAGTGATTCAAAGAAATATATCCACCTCGAATATTTCGAGAACCACGAATTTTCCATAGAAACAGTAATATGTCAATTTGATTACGAAGTGGACATACAGAATCCGGCAAAATGCATTATCCATTTTGCAGGGCTTACAAAAATTTACTAATTTAACTGCAACAGAGATAAATACATTGTTACTTTATTGTATAGGTGTTTCAAACAAGTTCAAAATTTTTTTCTAAACAAATCTTATCAAATAATCGATACCAGAAATCTTGGTATGTAAAAGCTATTTTACTCCACAAACAAGATTCCTACCTGCTGGCAAAAAAGTTTTTGTCCAGGATAATTGTTAAAACAACAAATATACAAGATATTCCTTTGAGTAATTGCACACAGTGAGAACACTTATAACAGATCGAGATAGATCTCTGTAATTGTAAGATAGTAGCCTATCCAACTCTGCTCAGGATGTTTCACTTACAAAATCATTGCATATTACAAGGAAATACACTTCACTGCCATACCGTGTATATATTTTTTACAGATGCCAACTGCATCTTACATGAGGGAAAAACTTCTTTGAACATCTGAAATTAGATTTTGTTTTTTTATTCGCAGTATAACCTTAGTACGTATGTTTGTCAGCATCTGTTGATCCGAATTTCAACAACGCAGCTCAATTGAAAAGACAACCTTTAAAATAATGATCACTTCCCACCTGTTGCTCCCCCTCTCAAACAAAAATGACCTGATGCCGTGATTCTGTGAGTTTGTACTTGATAAAACATTAGAAAAAATCGATTAGAAACATTTCCTTGAATCGGCCAATATAATTTGATTTCTTAAACAAACCGTACATGTACAGTTTCAGTGGTTGTACTTTATGACGTAACATTTGCGCTTTACGTTTAAATGTTAAAAGCATATTGTTTGCCAATTGTACTAAAATGAGTATGACGGCATTCAAACGTCTTTGAAACTAAGCCAAATTAAAAGGTGCTTAGCCGCTAAAATTGAGGATAAGCTTAAAAACTCAATTATCAATTAAAAATGTATTTAGAAAAGTCAGATTAAGTTATCAAAATTTAATATAATAATTCAGATATACTTACAAAACTATGTTAGTAATTCTACAATTCAGTTACAAGTATCAACCCTTTTGCTAAAACGTAGTTTCTACGCCCAAGCATTCCTGATATATGTCTTTAAAATTTTAGTGGTCTCTTAGTATTTCGAGTTAATTGCACAGTCCCACAAAAATAGTTCTGTACCGGAGACATGAGTACATAGATTTTGTGTATTTTTTTATGCTGAATCCGATTTCACAGCCCAAAAACCGATTTATCAGGTCAGTTTTTAAGGTCGTACCTCAAAATAATGGGCACTGATTTCATCTTTAATCCGGCTCACCATTTTTAACAGTCAGCACAAAGAGAAGTAGAAGCCGTTTGTAAATTCTTCGTATAAAATTCTGTGTGCCGCATTCTCCCGCAGCAGTCGATATTGCACAGTTTTAGGAATTCTTCTGCTGCAGCAAATTTAAGACTTTCATTGGTGTTTGGTGTGTGGCGTCAATTGGGTTGGGTTCATTCGAATCCGGGTAATTCTGTCGGAATAGGCAAACAGGCGCACACGCGGGAGAAGTCCGACAATATATTTCCGTTAATGCAATCGTTATTGTAATTAATTTATTAGTTTGTGTTCTTAAAAATGGAGAGTAATTCAAGCTCTACGCGTGTTCTCATAATGCTAAGCGCCCTCATCTAACAAGGCAGGAAAATCAGATGATAAAAAACTTGTATGAAGGGCTCTGTGCAAAACCGTACTTATCTTATCAACTTCCACGTCACCTGTTACATGAGTGTTGCACAATAATGAAAAAGTAATATTAACGGTTGGTAGAAGGAAGCACAAAAAACAAGCGCTTAGGTAGGGAATTCTGGAAGGAAGCCTAGTTAGTTGAAGATAGGCAGTTGAAGTGAGAACAGTGTGCAGATAGGTAGCAAGACGATCGGCGGGCAGTGTGACAAGTAGTGTAAAATTAAGTGTTTAACCGGTATTAGTTAGCAGGTAATATTCTTTAAGTACTTTGTTGTTAATTGTTCTATGTAATCTTATGATTGTGATGGTTATAGATGTTTCATGATAATAATTCTTTGTATGTTTAGCTTCCATTGCTTTATGCTCAAGGGCATATATTTTTCTAAGGTAAAATTGTTATAATTATTATTAACGATTGCTCATTATTTATTTCATGTTAAAATATATATATTGTGTGGGCGCCCAGACATTACAATAATGACTCCTTTGTTTCACATCTAACTTGTTTTTGTCATGATTACGTTGTTCGTAAAATATAGATGTTTCATGATAATAATTCTGTATATGTTTAGCCTTCATTGTCTTACGCTCAGGGGCGTATATTTTTCTAATATAAAATTGTTACAATTATTATTAAAGATTGCTCATTATTTATTACATGTTAAAATATGTATATTGTCGTGACTGCCCAGATATTGCATTAACGACTTCTTTGTTTCACATTTAACTTGTTTTATCATGATTAGGTTGTTCTTTGATTTCTTGTGCTCACTTTATGTCATACGTCTATACGAGCCTTGTTGAATTTACTAACATTTTCGCCCGTGCGGAACGAATCTGGATTAAGCTCGATTGCCTCCCGTATGGGACTCCAGTGTTATGAAGGATCTTCCGAAATCTCAACTATAGCTGGATTGCCTCCCGTATGGGACTCCAGTACCTTCCGGCTCTGCCGGCTAACTAACACCAAACCTCTTCAGTTTTACTTGGAAGTGTGTATGACTAATATGAGGTAACAGATGACATTTAGTGACACATTAAATGAGACAGGTCTTATTTATCATTAGCAAAGGTTCTTAATTTATACCTTTGGTTAGCGGTTGTTTTGTATTTATATTTGGGTGGTAAGAGCAACGATCGTGGGTTTCTCTGCCATGCTCTTTCCCCGCAGGAGCTCTAGGTGAGCCTGGCACTCTCCTTTTATGTTTAATGGTTGTTTTTGTTGTACTTTCTATTTGTCACATGTTTAATTTGAATTGTATGTAAATAAAGTTAGGTGTATTTACTCTGCTTTTGTTTTATAAAGTTAAACCATACATCCCCTCAAAAAAAGTTAGTAGCCAGGTCTTCCGGTCAATTAAAAAAATAGATACACACAACGTAGGTAGTCCTTATGACGATCACATGTTTTTAGCCACAACTACGATATATTGTTTTTTATCGAACCTAGGGTTGTTATACTACAACAACCGCTCATGGAGCGAAACCAAAATATGAGTGTAAGTGGTGCAATTGAAATGTGCAATTTATTGCAATAAGGAGTGGTAAAAAAGGCTCGACTACGAAACGGAAAAGGGTAGGAACTCTCGGAAGGAAAAAGATGGATGTTGATGACGACACCAAATATGCGATTCGCAGAACAATTGATGGATGGTAATTTTAAAAAAGAACTTCCGACAATAAACAAAAATCAGGCTGCTATCTCACAGGATCTGATAGGGCGAAGACAAGTATTAGAAGCGAAAACTAAATCGTAGAATATATTACACGGACGAAACATGGGTAAATGAAGGTCATATGGTGACAAAAGTGGGGTAAGATGGTAATACCCAAAGCAAACGGCAGGCATTTTTAGAAGGATTTTCGACTGGATTAAAGTCACATTCTGGAAAAAGGCGGCGCATATTGGAAGTACAGCAGGATTTTTGGAACAGGGTTTATTTGTTTTTGAATAGGAGCCTATTTTGAGGATATGAATAGTATTTGAAAATTGGTTTGAATCTGTTTTGTCACATATGGAACCTGGTGTTGTAATTGTAATGGATAATGCACCCTATCATAGTCGACAATTAGAAAAGTTGCCAGCATTAGACTGGTTATAACCGAAAAAGATCGAATTCGACGAAACAATGCTTAAATCCGAATTACTAAAATCACGGACAGACAAAAAGACCAAGTTTGTAATGGATGAAATGGGTGCAACTTATGGTACTTTGCTTGTCACCCTACCACTGTGAACTAAATCCCATTGAGTTAATCTGGGCCCAGATAAAAAATGGAGTAGCACGAAAGAATACATTTAATTTCAGGATGTACAATTACTCTTGCACGAAGAGATTAATCTGATTACAGCAGAAACATGGGGTAAATGCATTAAGCATGTCCAGAAAGAGGAATATCGCATGTGGGATCTCGACACCAAGTTGATGTATTGGTTGATCCACCGATAATACCCCTTGGAGATGACGCAGCTCTAGTGATGAAGACGAGAGTTCTAGTGATGACAGTGATAGTAATAGAGCTAGTGACCAGTAACGTATCTATATATGTGCTTAGTGCAGTGTATAGTACAACGATTAATAAGTGTAGTGTATTGTACAATAAGTGTTTATGTATACATATATGACCATTATAGTGAAGTGATAGTAGGAAGTAGTGTATAGGTATTATGTATTTATAGATAAAGTGTGATATCCGCGGCATGCGCATCAGGTAGGTGTAAGTGGGTGGTAGTGGGCCATTGTCGTCCGAAAGGACGGCACTCAACAATTGTGGAGAGGATGACAGGTGAGACTATAAGCTTTTTAAAGTAAATAATCAGCGCGAACTTATTTTTTATAATTTTCTGTTCATTGAGCCCTTCTCAAATAGTACGCCTATGGAATCTTGTCCCCTGTACTCCTCACCTCCCTTATTAGCCTAAGTGCTATGAATCACTACGCATTATTATGGTGCACGGGTATAGTAAAACGCTAAAATATCCCTTAGATAAGATGAAATAGTGGAGAAAAGATAAAGCTTTATAATGAAAAGCAACAATCTGTTAAGGTTAAAGTTAACGACATTGCCAAAGAAATTAGTAATAATAATTTTCAAATAGGCAAGGCAAAAGTGCAGTTAATTTAACAAAGTGACTGGTATCGAAAACTGTGTCGAAAACCAAAGGTAATCAGCAAAGTTTTCTATTATTATTTATTCATGCTATAAAAACGCTAAACAATATTTACACAGTTTTTATATCTAATTGATCTTGATTTCTTCTTACTATTTTGTATGTATCAACCTTGTTCAGATTTTTATTATTTTCTCTTGTTAGAATAATGCAATAAAATTCTTTTGAAAACCTATTTCTACTATAAAACCAAAAAAACGCA
The DNA here is from genome assembly GCF_000390285.2 of Anoplophora glabripennis. NCBI lineage: Eukaryota > Metazoa > Arthropoda > Insecta > Coleoptera > Cerambycidae > Anoplophora > Anoplophora glabripennis. The sequence goes on along the minus strand of NW_019416678.1, from coordinate 140,169 downwards.
GTCATGCTATAAATCACAAAATTAAATTGCAATTTTAACAATTACGGAGAAATGTTTGAAAAGGAGTCACAGATGTAAGAATTACGCTTTAAGACAGGGGTTACCTCCTATCTAGGACACTGGTAAGTATAATGTAGAATTTGTAACATGGTTTTGCGAGTATTAAATGTAGGGATTACTGTATTTATATTTGTGAAATCGTGGAAGTCGTACATTTCCGGACCAAAATTTAAGCAAATTTGTTTAGTTTTATGCAAGAAAAGTCCTCTTAAATTTGTGCATTTCTTCGCAAATCACCCGGTACTCAAGATCTAATTTTCACAATGGAAAGCAGTCAGGACGCTCGTAAGGAATTGAAACAACATGTGGTCGAACAAGATCTCCGTTTCACTCTTGATGCAATCCATAACAGTTTCCTAAAAAAATTATGCTGCTTTATAGTTTACGTTTTACCATTGAATTGGAATCCAAAACAGCCCCTTCTACTAGTTCTTCTGTTTTATTAGATATCAGGGTATATAGATAAATGTTTTTGATTGAACAGGCAAACCAACACGCATTTTTAATTTATGTTTTGATTAGCCCAACAGATATGTGCCAAATTTGGTTTTTCTAAGTTTAATAAGATCCACTTCTAATTTGTGCAAGGGCCAAATGGGCGGTGACTATTAGACGCCTTCATTATAGCCATCTTTCTCTATCGCACGGATTTCTATGACTTTCTTTATCGCTCTCACGTAACGGCCGATGAACCATGGGGACTTTCCGACCCTGTATATACAACGATACATATTATGTAATCTATCAAAGAGATATCTTGCATTTCTGTTGTTCTAACGTCGCCCTTGACAATGGCCAACATATAAAGTAGCCACACCATATTTTATTAGGATCGTTTCATGAAGTGGCCTCCTTGCGAATGCAATTAACAAATATTAATAAAAAAAAAAAAAGATTTTCTTTAGAAGTAAAACAGACACTGGATTCTGAATCACCCTCGTATTTCAGTTGTAGACAAATAATTACATCGCTTATTTAAATTTACTGTTTAATTATTAAGCGAAAAATACTTACTATTTTGTACCGAATGTGAACTATAGTCATTCTCCAATTAATAGGAGCTTCCGTAGTTTAACTGTTTTCCAATTAAGCAGATGGGATACATCACGATGTCCGGCGGAGTATCTGCAACGAAACGGAAATTTGAATTCATTTACTAAGAGTTTAACACAACTACATATATATTGATACCTTTTTACATATAGATACATATTGCAAAAGCTGCGAGTTAAAGGAAATTTTTCGGATTAGAATTCAGATTGGCAATTTCATTGTAAATTTTGTACTTTTACCTGCGATATATGTACTTAAAGATGCGTTGCAGCAAAAGGCTTTAATTTTACGCTAACTTTATGTCCTTGCGGCCAGAAGGCGTCGAGGACATGGTATATGATAATAAAAATAATGATTGTGACAAATGATCATGATTAAGGTATTCAAACAAATTCAATTTTTTTCAATCTTATCAAATAAAGTCAATGTCCTTATTAAAAAAAAAATTGATTTGTTTGAATTAGTTCAATACCCTTGAAATAGAGTTAAAAATACGTGAACTAATAATAAAACATGTGAATCACACATAACTGTTAAAACAAAATAACTCTGTTTTCTAACGATCTATTACCAAATCATAAAAAAATTGATAGCCGGCCAATTCAATTTATTGCGCCTATCCGTGAAGCTGTGTGTGTATACGGGGTCATCACGCGAAATGTTAGTTTCGACTGTAATTTTTTTTATCTTTAAAAATATCAGAAATAGATAAAGATAATGTAGACGAGTGACAGAGAGAGAAAGAGACAGTTTGGGTACTACCTTTCTCTCTTGCGTAGGCACGTGATTGGATAATGCAACTCCCTCGTGATATTCAAATAAAATTAAGAGAGACAGAGCGGATACCTAAACTATTGCCCTTTCTCTCTATTTTTTAACACGCGGTGCTTCCTCCATGTGGTATAGGTATGCTCTAAACAGGGACATACATATACGACGTATATTATATATATTATTTTTGAAAATGTTCCTATGTAAAAAAACATGCACATGAAAGACAGAAAGAATCAATATTTTCAGTAAAAAGATGAAATATTCTGTTACGATTCATGATCAATCTTAATCATGAGGATTTTAATTACTGAGAAGCACAGTTCAGCAATCAGTCAATCAATCTTTATTCATCCAGTTGATCATACAATGATATAAAATATGTCAAAAAAATTTTACAGACATTTTTTTTAATCTTATTGTCAGAATTAGTAACCAACCTTACGTTTGTAAACTTTCCATTTAGTGCAACAATGGCAGCCATAAAACCTAATTCGGTATTAATTTTTTCCCCTACTTTCTTTTCAACTCAACATTTACTATTCACGCGACTGAAAGCTGAGCTAATGATATATGTAACATAAAAAATAAAACAACTAATTGTAAGCAATAAATACGTCAAAATTATAGTTGAAATACATCAAACGGTTATTTTTAGTGTATTTTAAACGTCGACATTTATATTTCTGTTTTTATGGCAATATAAGCAAACAACTTAACTAGCTGTAAAAAGTAACTTAAAATAACACTAAAATTATTTTAACTATTTAATAAAACTGTTTGTTATTAATTTATTTACTTTATCTCTTATACATTTCCCTTTCCTTATTAATATACGCAAGATCTTTGATGTTACGCCAGGTAGATACAAGGTTACAGGCAATTTCAGTTAAATAACAAAACTTGTAGTTTTCCGTTTATATTAAAGTCAAGCATCATGCAAGTAAATCCTTTTTATAATTCATTAATGTATATTTTAATAAACAGGTAAGTAGTAAGTGTTTACAAGTAGGTACATGAGTGTGGGTGAGCTATAACCTGAGTATGTTACATCTTAATTGTCACTACTACTCGAAACAGCGTTGCTTTGTACCTACTGGCATAGAGCAACCTCCTAATCTGTAGGCACTACGAAAGTAGTATCGCACTAGTTAAAATAAAGTTTTTAATCAATAATATCTTGGGAACCAACTACTCTATCGACTACAGCCCCGTCCAACAATGAATTATATCCACAATAACTAAGATCTTCGTCAGCAAAAACATCTTACAAAAAAAATCGATAAAAAACAAAACGGCACAAATATCTCCAATGCCATTAGAGATAGGTATAGCGAATCTATACACAGTTTGAAGGAGTTTTAAATGTCCTAACTTACTAAGAAAAAATATACTGGGTGTCCCATTTAAAATAACCAAGTTATTGCTGTTTAAAGTTGGGAAAAGTATCCAGCAGTTTTTTGAATACCATGTACAATACTAAGTGACGACAAACATAATAATTGATAACTTCAAGGATCTAAAATACACTCTCCAAAGCTGCTTTCTTAAAATTATTTTTTATTGCAAATATTAAATTTCTACGCTAAACCTGCATTTTCACTAAAATTGAAATATCTCACAAACAATAAGTCCTATAGGTATGCAGAACCTTTAATAAAGTTTACCTATTTTTTACAGTGCTTTCAAAAATGCAGTAAAATACAGGGTGTTTCATTTAAAAATACATAACTTTGATATGGTACGCTTTTCCTGGACACAATTTCAAAATATTTTTAAATTGTAGCCGTAATAACCTACACATACCCACCTAAACAGGTTTCTATAGCATTTGCCGTTTAGTCCCTAGCGACCGAGGCGTTATGGTGGCCTACCCTATATAGGCAGAACTATAGAAGACTTAAAACACATCGAAAAAGTGACATAAGCGGGCCTCAGAGAGACATACGCGTGACGCAAATACCTTTCTGCTCGGTTCCATGCCACTGATGTAATTATATGCTACGCTAAAGGTTCCTATAGACGCTCCATCTTACCTTGATACTTACTTTTACACTTACCTTGATACTTACCTTGATTCTTACCTTGATACTTGCCTTCGAGCCAGATGTTTGTACTGTACACGCAAGAAAAGTCTTAATATTTAATATCCACACGGTCCGTCTTGCTTTGAGAACTGTATAGGCAAATATTAAGGTAAGATGGAGCGTCTATATGAGCCTTAACAAATTAGTGAAAATGACGGCTGCTGTTTGCCCACAAATTTTGACGTTTGTAGGCCATCAGAATCCAGGGGATCTTGCGGTCGACATAATTAAATCAGATAAATTACTTACGCATTTATTATTATTTTACCCTATTATAATGACGCTTTCACACTTGCCGGGTTCAGTCGTCCGGTTTCATTGAAAAGAACAGGACGTGTCAATAATTTTTTTAAATATTTGTACGCAACTATGTCGAATGTTTGTTCGCTAGCAGTAGATACAGCATTTTTTATATCACTGCTTGAATCCAGACCTGTCCAGTGGGACAAAACTTTAGCCTTTTCATATTTTTTGGATATTTTTCATATTTTTTGTTTTTTTTTATTGCGACGACATCGCAATAGCCAAGCCACATAATTGCAATGCGTCTACGATTCATCTCTTGTTGTGATAAAAATGCAACTGAGACTAATATCGGCCAAACCGGTTTGAAAATTAAATTACGTGTGAAAGAGCCAGCCGGATCCGGATAGCCGGTCCGGCGGCAAGTGTGCAACGAGGCTTACAGTGTAAGCACAGAATATAAGCACAATTCTGTGGTGTAAGCAACGAATTGCCTTTTTCGATCTAACTTGCCCTAAAACTGTGGGCAACGTCAACAATGAAACGGACTCTCTTGTACTGTATAGCCATAAGAGTAATGTATAGCTATCTAAAATCTATATATCTGTTATAAATGTATGCACAAAGCGTTAGTTACAATTACCGCATTCGCATAGTAGCTGGGCGAAAGGCACATGTTTTCACAACTCAAATTAATACACGAAAAAATGGACAGGCATTATTCTGATTTTCATAATATTGCAGTAGAAAATAAGACAATACTAGTAGTGACCACATGCGACAGTAAATAAATAAGTAAATAAATAAATAAATATCCTGTTTTCAACGATTGTTTATTTTGTTCAAGGCTCCATAGTTAGTAAAACAATATCTGCTTTCAAACTGATAAAAAAATTAACTTTGGAGGCGCATTAGGGACAGATTAGATTTTTGCGTTTCAATAACTATAACATTTTTATTTTGTCCTGCCCCCACCACTTTTTACTCGAGAGTTTTATACTCTCGAACTGTTCCCACACTAAGTGAAATTATAATTTTTTAATGTTTCATAAACAAGATTATTTACAGCCAAGGATTATTTCATTGTGGTTTTATTTGTGCTACTGTACCTTAATAAGTGAAATTTATATTTGGCGTTGCTGGTGGCGTTATGGTGCAATGAGATCATGATTTCAAGCGTTTTTCTAATCACTGATTACTCAAGCCAGTTTAAAATTTCGAATACCGCTTTCTAGAGATTTGTCTTGATATGAGAGTCCAAATACGAACTGATCCGGAAATTCTGACTTTAGATTCGGACTCAACGGGTCAAAGTGCAAGTGGGATATAGTGGTCTGGACCAACCAACTTTTTTTGTGGCGCTGTTATTTAAACATTTTTTTTTCTATAATTATAACTTTTAGGAGGTCACTGTCCTTAATTTAATTAATGCTCTTAATGACCAAAATACCTATTAGTTGGCAACAAGACAATTTTTTAGGGAAAAACTATATGAGATTCCCATTCTGAATAAAACAGGCAGCGGAATGTATTTCAAGAGAAATTTTTAGAAGATAGTAAAGAGGTATCTATTCTTGCACAAGATTGCAAAACATGCTTAAAAAATTAATTATTATTTTTCAGAAAATAGTGACACTGAATCTAAGAATTAATTGTAGTGACAGAAATTTATGATAACACTATCGACAAATTCAAGTTAGGTGTTTTTTTATTACTATTTAAATTAATCCATAAATAAATGTGTGGCTGTATTTTTTTTCCACAAAAACCGTATTATTTGGTTTCCTCATAAATCTGTCTTAAAATACTTATTTATACATTAGAAGTGCTAAAAATTCAGCTGATTTATTTTTGCATTATCTATTTTAGTATTTACATACGTTCTCCTTAATTGACGTCTGGAAATTTTTAATGAGTCATAAATTACTTGAAAATGCATAACTCCATTTTATTTTAAGACAGATTTCTTCTTCCAACATAATCAAAATCTGTATATTGCCCGTATTAAGTAAATTTATGGAAAATATTGAAACACTCATCCCTTATTGCTACACAGAAAAAAAACTATTATTTTGAATCAGGGAAGTATTTATTTGGCTTATCTGGAATCCTGAATTAAGTAAATCCCTCTTTAAATGTATTTATTTAAGGAAATAAATAAACAAATAAACCATTTATTTCCCGTAAACGATTCAAAATTATGCATTATGCAATGTTCTTTTTCTAATAGTCTAAAGATCAATTTAGCAAGAATTTTTTTTAAATTGTTAAAAATAAAAAAGTTCGGACAGTCACCCCTTTAAAGCTACTCCTTACAGGACTTGAATAAAACTATATAAATTAGTGTCCAGATGCTCTAAACTAAGTTTAAAAAGTGAATAAAGTATGTGTCAATATTTTTAATCTAATCTAATGGGGTTGAATAAGTTATCGCTGTTTTTTTCGTAAAAATCATTATTTAAATAAATTTGTAAAAACCATGTCACTGAAAATATTGTTCATCGCTTGCTACTACTTTTTCTCATCTTTCTGGCAGCATTTTAATTTCACGTCGGAAAAACTACACGTTTTTTGAAGCTATCTAAGAATCGACCCATTTTTTGGCATCTTCATAAGAATGGAAGTGCTGCTCAGTCTGGCCAAGTGCCATCGATCAGAACAAGAGATAATCAGAAGGGGCAATGTCTATTGAATATGTCGAGTGTGGTAGGACTTCCCATTTAAACATATCCACTCAAATGCGTCAATTTAGTCGATAACGATCTCGCGTGATGGTTTCATTCGATTTGAGCAGCTCATATTAAGGTGGTTTTCCACTAAACGGACAAAATAAAAACAAAACACAAACTTGTCTCGAATAAAACAGAACTGTAACTTTTCGCAAACTTTTTGAAGACTGGCGTGTTTTGCAACAGTTGGAATTTTTGTTTTTCGGGTCCCCCTTCAAAAAGGCGGTTTTCCACTAAACGGACAAAACAAAAACAAAACACAAACTTGTGTCGAATAAAACAAAACTGTAACTTTTCGCAAACTTTTTGAAGATTGGCGTGTTTTGCGACCGTTGGAGTTTTGTTTTTCGGGTCCCGCTCGAAAGCGGTCACATCAAAAGGTTTCGTGTTTTGAAACTCAAGTCTGTTTAGTGGAAACGGTCGTGTTGTGTTTTCTATTTAAGTGATCCAACCCAATATCTATGTTGGCGTTTTCTTCTTCCCAAAAACAATATTTTAATCATTAATTAATTATAGCTATTAAAAAATATGTATGTGTACGGTTAAAGTGTTTACTTGGTTAGGATAAAAACTAACCAAGTAAATACTTTAACCGTACATATACCACGAACTCCATCGATGGATATCTGGGAAACCGCTCGAAGGATTTTTTTGAAATTGTGATGGTGTGTGGAGCCTACCAAGCTAAAATATTTTCAAGTCATCGTATTTCCGATTATACCGGAAGTTGATACTAACTTACTTATTTTAAATAGAACCCCCTGTATATTATTGCAAAAAAACTTGGGGTTTCCATTTAAAAATTTCGAGTTTTCCACATATTCTGAACTTCATATTCGATAAAAAAAATTTGACCACCCTGTATAAAAACTGGAAAATTTTCATGTTAAATTCGATAAAGTAGGTCTTCCTCCACAAAATGTCCAATTTGCACAAAAAAATAAACCGGGAAAACTAAATTTTGCTGACAGTCTGCATTTGTCAATTTTTGTTTAAAAATCGAAATATCTCGGAAACGGTCAATCCTAAGTATGGAGTGTGCTATATGTTTTCAACATAAAAATGAATGATGTTTCCAAAAATGCAATAATATACAGGGGGTTCCATTTAAAATAAGAAAGTTAGTATTGACTTCCGGTATAACCGGAAGTACGATGACCTTGAAAATATTTTAACTTGGTGGGCCCCACGGTCCGTATCACACAATCACAATTTCAAAAAAATCCTTAGAGCGGTTTCCCAGATAACCATCGATGGAGTTCGAGGTGGGACACTCTGTAGACACTTACTTTTTTTCCAAGAACTTCAGTATAAACCAGCCATAACTAAGAATAAAAAAATCTTCTCTAAACATGTTGGTTGGTTATTGGAAAAATGTGTTCTGACTTCCTCGCGACAACCAGTAGAAAAGGACCGAAAACAAAAACAAAACTTGATCCCAGCAAATTCTAAGCAGAAGCTTCAAACCATGGATATTAGGCTTTGCTGACGATGTTGATGCATGGCCGGGCTTGCCCCATGATTTTCTACGCTTAGGACTATCGTAGCGTATCCAGTTTTCATAGACAGTTAGGATACGATGCAAAAAAACGTTTTCTTCTCTGTTGTTGAAACAGCTGTTCACACTACTTGCAAATACGCCGTTCGACGTCTCTCGGCTTCATCTCGTACGGCACCTAATGTCCTTGCTTATGAATCATTCTTAATGTTTTCAAATGTTTCAAAACAACTGTGTGGTCAACTCCTAATGATTCTGTAAGTTCAGCTAGCGTCTGACATGAGTCTTCATGAAGTATTGTCTCCAATTATTCATCTTCAAACTGTTTCGGTGCGCCAGAGCATTCTTTATCTTCAACATCAAAATCATGATTTTTGAAGCCTCAAGCTCAACCTGTTTGCGATAGAGAATGATCGCAGAAGTCGCAACAAGAATTATGTGTGTTTCAGATGCATATTTCTTTTGAATAAAGTAGTACAGTAAAATTCCTCGCAAATACTCTTCTATGTGAAATTCGACATGTTTAGCACTATGAAAAAAAAGTAGTTTACAATTCGGTGAAATAATATCCACTGAATTTCAAGCTTGCTTATAATATTTCTTTATAGGTACGTTACCATCTTAATAGACCTTTTTAGTAGTGACGTCACATACGCCAAATAATGGGCAACCCCATAATGCACATGGTCATGAAGAATTTCTCAATATTTTTACTAGATCGATTTTCGACCTTATGCACTTTGGACATAAGTGCTCAAACAAGGCTTCTTTGTGATGACCTTAAATATCGCGATATTCTGGCAATATTAGAAATTTTTAGAAATATTCAAACCCCAAGTGATAAACTAATAGAATTATAGAATTTATATATTTAAATTTATAGAACAATATTCAAGGAAAGTTTGATAAACACACTGACACAGTACAACACCAAGAAAAAAAATACTTAGTAGAACTAGAAAATGCCAAGATTAAACAAAACAAGAGAAAATACGTTAATGATGACAGCGATAACATATCAACAAGATCTCACCTGCGTATGAGGTTATTTTTTCCGAGCATGCGCATTAGAAATAACACGGCTAATGTTAAATTTTTACTTTATTTAAATTTTGGAATACTCTTTTATATCGTTTTTTGTAAGTTTTAAGCACATTAGTGTATCTATTTTACGAAACACGTGTTGGTTGTTCTTAAATACTTCCAAATTCCTGTAAAAATAAATTAATTTGAAGTTGTTCATTTTTATACCATCTATGTAAATAGTACACAAGGGTCAGACTCGGTCTACCATTTCAACTATTACAATTTGTTGAGGGTTGCCTAAGTATGGGACGTCACACTAAAAGAGTGTGCTTGCAGTTCTAGTAACGCCATCTATTGGAAAACAGCGAAAACTTATTCAACGTCCCATTAATTTCATTTTATAATATAATAAATAAATCGTCTTTATTCAGAAGCAATAAAGTAAAATAGAGTAAATTTTGCTAACCCATCATGAAGTCTAGCTAAAACTACGCCATATGACCATCAAATTTGCATTGCAATTAATATACATGCATAGAATAAATTTAAATAATTTATTTGTACACTCGCCATAAAACCACTAGATGATCAGGTCCCTTAAAAATTTTATGACGTGACTTGACGATCTAAATTCATAGCTGAATTTCGTGTTAATCTTTATCAAAAGTGTTAGGTTCTTTCATTACGACAGGAAGGTTTTTTTTCATATGCAGAATTTGGATAAATTATTTTATTTTTTTCTCCACGGAGTTGTCTCTTTAGCATAGCTATTTATTTGGTACCTTAGAAAACATAAACATTATTTGATGATAATGTGAAGGAAAAGACTGAACTTGTTTAGTAGAAATTAAAAATGAGAGCAGTATTGTGATTTGTTAATTGACAAGATGTCAATCATTGCAATTAACAGTTTATACAGATCTCATTTCTCAAATACAAAACAGTCAGAACACTGTCTCGTATTAACAGTGATGTACCACTTCAGTTTTCAAATTTGTTGTTTTGAAATAGACACAAGAACCAACACCAACTTTAATATGTATAGAGTCCGTAGGTACGATATTTGTTGATATAGAAACGCCAGGCCACCAATGTCTTTCTACCTCGGGTATCGAATGCGATTAATTCTGAGAAAGTGACGCAGGGGTCTTCTTGGAGTTCTATCTCAACAAATACCGTACGGACTGTAAATATCTTCAGTAGTGTCATCAAATAATTTGTTTTTATTTGTTCGTATGTTACCTTGCATCCTAATTAATAATTTCGTTGTTGCCGTACCAAAAATAAATTACTTGGAAAATCTAATATTATGAAAATAATATTTTCAGTGAATATTTTTGTAAAGCTATTTTTAGCAATGGTTATCTGGCCGCAAAAACCGTTAATTTCGGACAGGCCGTGCCTTATGATCCATCGAGAGATGCTCAAAACGTAAGGTCGTAAGCATTTAAAAATAAATCAAACGCAAATCCTTACTGTTGAATTTACAGTTTCATCATTCATTTTAATGAAGTTCTAATTATTTCCTAAGTTGTTACAGATACTCATAAAATAGCTCAAGTAAAATTCTATAAATATCCCTGTCATTGGTATCTCAAAATTTTACGTTTCAATTTTATACGTGGGTATCTTGTTTATAATCGTAAAGTGCATTAAGCATGACTCAGAGCACTTCAAACGTCAACTACATATATTGTCTGAAGTTAAACTGTCAGTATAAAACAAATTAAAATCGTCAAAAATAATTTTAAAACGTAACGCCTTTGATTTTCAAAACGTGTTGACTTACTGAAGTGCAAGGTCTGTTGAAAAAATAACCAAACTTTATTTTTTTAAACTTTATTGTTAATATTATTCATTATTAGTCCTTGTCTCCTTCAAAGTACTCCCCTCCCCTATTCACACGCTTTTCTCGGCGGTGTTTCCATTTCGCGAATAGCTTCATTTGAAATTAAGCTTGTGACGAAGTTGCTTTGATGCCATCGTCAATAGTCTGAAAACGGTGTCCTTTCAGCAATGATTTTAATTTCGGAAGTAAGATAAAATCGCAAGGAGCCAGGTCTGGATAGTAAGGAGGGTGAGGGAGGACAGTAATATGATTTTTGGCAATAAACTGACGAACTGCTGAGCTGAGTGTGCGGTCACACTATCATGATTGCGGATTTTTTCAAGTAACCGTTGTAAAACGTCTTAATAGTACACACGGTTCACTGTTTCACCTTGAGGCAAGAATTCAAAATGCACAATTCCGTTGAAAACACAGTATCACTTTGATATTGGCTCGAGATTGGCGTGATTTCTTGGGGCATGGAGATCCTTTGCCAATCCATTGTGATGATTGAACTTTTGTCTCAATGTCGTTGCCGTAAACCAAGTCTCCCGTTATGATCCTTTGAATGAATATTTCATCGTCACTGGAGTTGCCAACAAACATCCACACTATTTTCTTTATGTTATTTGGTTATCAAGCGTAGAACAAATTCCTGGTCGGAGATCATCTTCAATTGACTGATAACTACTTTAAATCGTAAAAACCAATCTTACCATTGCGTACAACCCAGAGCATCATCTCTGTAGCTTGTTTCAAATGTTGAAACGTATCCGTGAAAGTTTTCCTCAGTTTTACTCAAAATTTTACATTGTATCGTCGTTTCAGAAAATCGCACATTTCAAAAATCGTCACTAACACTTAAAACCTTTGCAGTCAATAAACAATATCACGAAAATTAAATGGGATATCAAAAATCCAAGAACATGTGGTTACAGAGGAGGTTATGCGCAACGAACGCAATGCTGCCAACCGCATATCTCCAATAGCGCGTAATTCAAAAAGTTCGATTATTATCTGAACAGACCTTGTATGTGATATTTTTTTATTTGGCAAAACTATTTTCATAAAAATGAATCTTGACTCATTCTTTTGGCGCTAGAATTCATTTCATCAATTTTTTAATTTTCCAAGTCAAGGTTTTAGTGGAATAAAGATCAATAAATAAAAGAACACTATATTTTAAATCATTGCCAACGTTTCGGTGTTATTTTACATCATTCTCAGGGCTCTAAAATACAAACAATGTTTTTAATAAAATTCGTTAAGGTATTAAAATAAAAAAATAAACAAATACATTTACAATAATTCTAAAAAATAGTTCCTGTCACAATTACCATAAAACCCGAAAAAGAATTCTACAAGTGCAGTTGGATTCATTCAAAAGAGTTCAATCACCATTTTGAATTTGTCAAAACCGAACTGCTTGGGCATCAACCTATTCTTTCAAAAAGGTTACTCGAGGAAATGATTTGTATTAAAAAAATTAATAGTGTTAATACGTAGAAGGATATAGATAATTTAAACTTGGTTTATTATAATTTAATTGATAAAATTCTCTTGTAACAGTATTTTGGTTTACTCAGGTTTAGACTTTTTTTTTCACAAATGTGCTGGATTGAAAAGTAAAAAATAAAAAATAAAAGGGAAAAAGAAAGGGAAAAAAGTAAGAAGAAAAAGAAGCATGATCTACACACATTAGAATCGACGTATTTTTCTACTGTCATTCTGCTGAACAGTACAACAATTTTTACTGTGAAAGAAAACCGCATTGAAATTGTTCCATGAATTATAAGTACACATATAAGTATCTAGATACCATCTTCTTAATATTTAGATCTGTTAAGTTAAGACAAAAGACACTTAAAATTTCGGTGAGTGAGTAACACATATGTTATTTTTAGAGCTGTTTTAGAATTTTTCTTTTTCGGGTTTTATGGTAATTGTGATAGGAACAATTTTTTAGAATTATTGTAAATGTATTTGTTTTTTTTATTTTAATACCTTAACGAATTTTATTAAAAACATTGTTTGTATTTTAGAGCCCTAAGGATGGTGTAAAATACACCGAAACGTTGGCAATGATTTAAAATATAGTGTTCTTTTATTTATTGATCTTTATCCCACTAAAACCTTGACTTGGATAACTAATCAAGATCGCAAAACAGTGGAAACGTAATTTTTAATTTTCTTCACAGGTGGAAAAACTAATTACGTGTGATTAAAAACAATTTCAAATCTAATAACTACAGTGACAATACAGTACAGTGACAATAAAAATTCCTTTTCCTTTTTGAGATTTTGTAATGTGCAAGGCGGTATATGGTACGACTTCATTAGTTTAATCCAAAATGGATGTATAAATGCAAATGCGTAGTAATATTTTGTTTAACCATAAGCACATAGTCAAGTTTTGGGTATATTTGATAATTTATTCTAAATAAAATTTTATTTTTACTGCTTAAAACTGTTCATTATCTTCTATTATTATTGTTTTTCACTATAATACAGCTTACTGTTTTGTTATAGTTATCCGAAAAAAAAAATTCTGTACAGTATTAACAAACATACTTTCCCATTTTTTATTTAACGTAGTTGAATAGTTTGAAAATTTTCATACAGTGTTATAAAAATGTGTTAAAATCGCTTGTGGGGTACAACTCATCAAAATAAGTCTAAGGGTATCTTTTACGAGATCTGTTCAGAAAATAACCGAACTTTTTTTAATTACGCGCTAATGGAGATATTTAGTGATATGCGGTTGGCAGTATTGCATTGCGCATAACCTCCTCTGTCACCACATGTTCTTGGATTATTGATATCTCATTTAGTTTTAGTGATATTTTTACTTGAGTGTAATGTGTTTAAGTGTTAGTGACGATTTTTGAAATGTGCGATTTTCTGGAACAACGATATAACTTAAAATTTTGTGTGAAAATGGGACAAACTTTCACAGAAACGTTTCAATTTTTGTAATAAGCTTACGGAGATAATGCTCTGAGTCGTACACAATGTGTTACGAATGGTTTTCACGATTTAAAAGTGGTCGTCAGTAAGTTGAAGATGATCCTCGACCAGGAAGGCCTTCGATTCAACTAATGACTGCTATGTATAGAAAGTCAAAGATCTGGTGCGTGCAAATTGACATCCCAATTGGGTTATGCCGTGAAATTTGGACTGAAAAGTTGAATATGCATTGAGTTGCAGCAAAATTTGCTCCTCGTTTAATGACCGAACAACATAAAGAAATCGTCTGAACTTTGTCGACAACTCCTTGAACAATCCAAAGCTAGGATTTACAGCTACGACATTGAGACAAAAGTTCAATCATCACAATGGACTGGCAAAAGATCTCCAAGCCCCAAGAAATCACGTCAGTTTCGATCCAATGTTAAATTGATGGTCTCTGTTTTTTTTTTCGACTTTAATGGAATTGTGCATTTTGAATTTTTACTTCAAGGTGAAACAGTGAACCGTGTTTACTATCAGGGCGTTATAGAACGGTTACGTGAGAAAATTCGCAAAAGAGACTAGAGTTGTGGGGAGACAACTCATGGTTCTTGCACCACGATAATGCTCCCTCAAACTGAGCATTGTCGGTTGGTCAGTTTTTTCCCAAAAATCAGATTACTGTCTTCCCTCGTCCTCCTGATTCGCCAGACCTGGTTCCTTGCGATTTTTTCTTATTACCGAAGTTAGAATCAGTGCTGAAAGGACGCCGTTTTCAGACTATTGATGACATCAAAACAAATTCTTCATACACTTTAAAGGCCATTTCAAATAAAGCTATCCTAGACTGCTTCGCGAAATGGAAGCACTGCTGGGAAATCTGTGTGAATAGGAAAGGGGAGCACTATGAAGGAGACAAGACCGATAACGTATAAAATTAATAATAAAGTTTAAAAACATAAAGTTAGGTTACTTTCGGAATAGACCTCATATTTCCGAGATACAAGATATCAAGTGGTGACTGTTAACAGAACTGTTAATTTATTAAACCCATAAAGGACAGATGTTGCCAATACATTCCGTATATACTGAAATATTAATTAAATTCGTGATATTCGGTCGCAATAAATAGAACCTTGTGATGGAGCTTAATAAAATTACAACAATCATTTAATAAAAATTATTATTTTACAATGTTAAGAAGTAGGTAAATTATATAAAAATAAGGTTAATAAAAAAATAAAAATAATTTAGGTTTTCTCGTAATGAAAGTAATTTAGACTTGAAATAAAAGTGCAAGATGTCCTAATATTATATGTACAACTACCACAAATTCTTAATTTCAAAATTTTAATTAAACGTGTCTCTATCTAAAGTAACTTAGCCGCTAGAAGGTGTAAGAATTGACGAAAAAAATACTATTTTTCAAATAACACTAAAACACTTTTGACACATTTAAATGAAATTTGGTGTGCTAGTTCGCAATAATACCCCCACTCCTATCAAGTACGTTCATATTTTTTCGAGGGTGATCTTACAATTTCAGTTCTTGTATAATTTAGGAAGATTGTTGAAGATGATAAAATCATTATTTTGTATTTTTAACGGTTTTTGCTTATTTAGATATTTTATTAATATCGCCAATGCATTTGCGATACAAATTTGATTTGTCGTGAAGAGTTTTATTAAAAATAAAAAATAAATAATGTTTTGTCTAATTCAGAAACTTAATTGATTGTTCTTTCCAGAAAATTATTGAAAATGATCAGCTTTTTCGGTTACAATAACTCAGAAAAAAAAAACAAAATGTATTGTACATATTTCAGATTTTCTTCACTGCATCGATTTCATTTAATTTAATGAATATTCACAGAATTTAAATCTGCACGGAATTAATTTAACTTAAATCCCTGGCCGAGAAATAGTCAAATTTCTGGCGTTTTTAGGTACTGAAATCTTGAAAAGTAAAACGTGTAGAACAAACGTAACCACAAAAATAAAATCCTTGATGTTCTATTTATTCATTGTTACTATAAAATAATAACTAAAAAAAAAGCGTTTGTAAAACATGCGTTTGCTGTTATCCTAACCCCACATTTTAAGAATTATTTTCACGTACTTATAAATAAAAGTAAACAATTTTATATGTAGGACTAAAGTCCTACTAAAGTAGCAAGTAAATGTTATAAGAATATTTACATGTGGAATTATATATAAAAAAGTTAGTATTTTCGTAGATTTCAGTACCTAAAACCTTGATGGTTTGATCGTTTTTTGCACCTGTTTATTCGTTTTACTGTCTTTGAAAATACCCAGATGGCATGATATAACATTCCTATTATTTGATAAGCTTTAGATTATTCAGTTATTAAATGTTTGAAATTATTTGTCTTTGTGGAAAACACTTTTTAAAGAATATGGCGCCCTTAATGATCCCAGTTCCCAATAAGCATATTCACAGAATTCAAATTTGACAGTTACAGTGTTACAAACTGCGAGAAATATGAGATGAATGTGATTAATCTTTTTATTCTGCCTAATTTTTATCGAAAATAGTGATCATTTCCAATAATGTACGTTTTTTTCTGACAAATCGCCTATAATAAATACATATCCTATTTTGTGTTTGGGTATTGTTAATTTTTTACCATTTCTGTAAATATTCCGTAATAATGTGAATATAAATAAATAATACCTCGATTATAATGTCAAAAAGTATACACTAATATTAATATCTATACCAAATTTCATTTAAATCGAATAAGGTGTTCTAGAGTTATCTGATTTTTTTTAATTCTAGCTTTAATGCCCTCTAGCGGCTATAAGAAGCGACTTTGGATCCAGATAAGTTTAGTTCCAAGAATCGTGTTAGTTCCATCTACACGAAATATTGGGATACCCTGTAGATATTTACGATCATTAAAATTACAGTTAAAATGTGGGAGTTCTTAATGGCTTGAAAAAATATAAATATGAATTACAACTTCCTCTCCAAGGTTTTTAAACAAAAATACAATATCTTGACCTTTTTCTACATGGAATAATTGCCAATTAGTAAATGTAGATTATTATCCTTACAAATTACAAAATCCAAACATTAAACTTGTTAAGAAAATGTTGAATTCATGACAGTATCAATACCGCCACTGACTAATATTGGAAACAATCTGCTTAAAACAATATATTACTGATAAAATCGTTTATTGGAAATTATTGGAAAATATCCATAAAATAAATCTAGTGGATTTAAGTCGGGACTTCTTGGAGGCCATAACACAGGATAAAATCGAAATTCATGTACCACCAAAATGATTATTTAACCACTTTGTAACGAATCTGCCATCGTGAGGAGGTGCCACGTCTGTAGTGCTGCCAATTTAGCATTTTTAAAGCTAAATTTAGCATTTTTGCAAGTGATGTAGCATGAAAAAATTCAAATTAACATATAGCCTTTTTCTGATGTCAACAATTGTGTGTTTTATGTGCAAATAACAAAATTGCGTCAATAACGCAGCATTATCAGGAACGTTTTAGTTTCCACCTTTTATCTGTTTTGTGGTTTCCACAGCGCCGCCGCACTGCTTTATCGACATCGACATTCGAACAGCCATCTAGTATCAGAATGTCACACTTGTTGGTTATCTTATGTCGTTATAGTCCTAGGTCCTAGTCTGTACGTCGTTCGTTGTCGTTGGGAAGGGATTCTTGTACAAATAAAAAATATTTTGTTGAAATAATAAAATTTTAGAATTGTTCATTTCTTTATTTATTAGAATAATCCATCACAACGGATTATTATTAATAATTTATTAATTTTAAGATGATTATTTTATACATTTTACATGTGTAAAGCATCTATACTTTCAGGATTAAGAAAACAAACTTTAAGGAGATATTCCTCATAAAAAAAAATAAGAAAAAAATCAAGTATAATTTTTTTCCAGAGACGCTTCATTTTCGAAATATAGAGCGTTAAAGATTTTTTTAAAAATTCAAATTTTTTAAATAACTTCTAAATGAAGAAGGCTATTTAAGCCAAATTTGGCATGACACATCTTCTTATAAGATACCATTTTTCCATAGAAGTAGAAGTCCCGCAAGCAACCAGTGGCGGAGTTATGGGGACTCAGACT
>NW_019416678.1:104620-121740 GCF_000390285.2 Anoplophora glabripennis | reverse complement strand
GCCCGCACGTTCACCGGACTTGACACCGATGGATTATTTCGTTTGGGGTGCTGTTAAACAAAAAGTCTACGAGGTGCCAGTTGATACCCTAGAAGATCTAAGACAGCGAATAGTCCAAGCGTGTCGAGAATTAACTCCATAATTAGAAGATGCCGTGCTTGTCTACAGTCCGGAGGCGCCTATTTTGAACAAAATATTTTTAAATTATTTTATTTTTGATTCACTTTTCTCTTTGTCTAGGTATAATATTAATTGGTAATTTTTTGGTTGTTTCAATTTACAAATAAATTTTCATGTATTGTTTGCCATCTTATTTAATTTAAAAGTACACAACTCACAACACAAGTAAATGAAGTGACTACAAACCGCCTGAAAAAATTTAGGAGTGTTGCAAGGGTCGCTACGTTGTCGCATTACGACATAGTCACATTAGATGTTAGGTACTTAAATATTTCTATTGTTTTCATCAACATATTATTTTTTTTTAACACCGTATATCTCAAAAACGAAGCATCTCCTAAATAATTTTAATACTATTGGTTAAACCCAAAGGAAGGGGAGACAAAAAGGACTATTTGACTCATACATACTCGAGACTAAGACCAATTTTAATAGGTACTATTTTTTTTAGGTTTTATGAGGAACGTCTTCCTAAAGTTTATCGACAGAATACTAATATGATGCAAAGGTAAAAGGGCGATTTAGACTTATTTTTGTTTCAACAATAAATCATTTATAGTATCCTCTTCACACTTAATATAAATCGTTTAGGTAATTCAATGTGAATATTTATTAGTTAAAAATCGATAAACATTTTTGGAGGAAAGTCTTTTATATTTTGTTTTTATTATTTTTTTCCTTAAAATTTTAAGTGTTTATTTTTCTATATAATTTATGCTTTAATAAAGGTGTCCCGAAATTCACTCAAGAAGGATTTTTGATGGTAAACACAGGATTTTAATTAAAATTGTAAATTTTATGGTTATATCTGGAACAGTATGTCGGGTAAATGGCCTCGACAGCACATACACACTTACCCATTGCTGTTTTGCGTATATGCGGCTAAATTTCATTGATACAGTGCACAATTTCCTTTTTCAGGGCGTGGGTGGTCGTGGGCATGTTGGTATATATCTTAGACTAAAAAAAAAACCCAAAGAAAAAAATCCAACGGTGTTAAATCGCATGATCTGAGCGGCCAATTCCGATCACCAAAACGGGAAATTACACAACCAGGAAATGACTCGTGCAGTAACTGCATTGTTGCTCGGGCTGTATGATATGTGGCATCGTTTTGTTGAAACCATATGTCGCCTACATCGATATCTTGCAATTTAGGCACAAAAAACTGGATTATCATGTCGCGATAGAGAGCACCGTTAATTATTATTGCCTGACCAGCCGCATTTTCGAAGAAGAATGGTCCCATGATGCCCAAAATCCGTACCAAATAGTGGATGTATTTGTTTTTCAACAATCAAGCCATCCAGATGAAAATATGTCTCATCGCTAAAGATGATTTTGTTCGAAACATCAGCATCCACTTGTTCGTAATCCATTAATCGTACTCTCTTCACTCTGCGTGGTCAGTAAACCTCAGTTTTTAAGTCAATTGAATTTTGTAAGCACGATGATGCAAATCTTTCGAGAGAATACGCTGTAGAGAGCTTCTCGAAATGTTGCAATTCTTAACCACGATAACGAATTTATGCTCTTATACTCTCAGCAACATCCTCATGAACTGCTTGTTTTATGTTAAACGACTTGAAGTAGGGCCAGTATGTTTAAGGTCACTAATATTGATCTAGTCTCCTTGAATTTTTCAATTAATCTCTTCGCAGTTGTTGAAATAAGATCACTATTCCGACCATATTTTGTATGAAAATTGTGAACTGTAGCTGCTAAAGTGCTAAACCTTCACTGTTTTTAAAATATTTCTCATCAATGGAAACGCTTTGTACTTTCTGTAGCACTCCATAACTCTGAGTTGCTACGCAGTTTTTTTTTCGTTTTACCGCACAAATGGCGCAAAATTTAAATCTTGAGAATTTTGGAACACCCGATACCTACATCATTCGGTTTGATGAACAACTTTTGTTAAGGTATTATTAAGAGGTTTTATAAAAATTGTTGAAAATGCATTATTTTCCATTAGTATATCTGTGTTTAAGTTATCCATGACTGATAATAGTTATTAAAATCCGAGAAATTGCACCATTTATAAAAAATATGACTAATCTAAAAATAGAGGTTGCTAAAACAATAAAAAACTAAAAAGCATGAGGCCCCTTAAAGGCTCGTGAAGTGTAAATTCCATATATTTCTAGTCAAGTGGTTAGATAACTGTCAACTTAGTGTAAGATATTTGTTTATTTATTAAAATGTAATTATTTTAGTTAAAATTTATTAAAAAAACTGCTTGAAAATATATCTACCAAAGAAGGAAAAAAAATTAAGATTTAAATCTACAGACATAATATAGATCTCGTCCAAGCTTCATTATTCCATAGTTATTCCCTATTATTAATTTCAGAAAAATATACCTATGTAAATTTACTGTTCACTGAATATATTATTTAATAACTTTTCAAGGTAATGAAGTTCTTGAGTAAACACCAATTTTTTTTCTAGAGTGATATGTTTACATTATTATGTCAAGTGTAAAAAATAATAGTGTTGAAAGAATCGATCAAGTCTTGCAAAAAAAATGTTCAAAAACATCGGCAATTACCTACTTAATATATCTTTTGTCATTTCGAAAACAATACAGTAATATTTACTGCATTCTACAGAGCTTTTGAAAAATATAAAAAAATTAAGCAAACTACTTTATTCAGAACATACCCAGGGTGATAAAAAAACCGCTGACAGACTTCTAGGGTAGCGTGGGGTAACGTAACCCTTTTTCAAGAATATTTTCTACGTCACTGCTAATTTTGTCAAACGGACACTATTTTCGTGTAAAGTTTTCAATTATCTATCGAATTGGTCTCTTGCAAAATTTTGATTAAAGCTACAGTTTTTGAGTAATTTAGGTTTCAACTAATTTTGTCAGAATGAAATAACGTAAACAATAAACAACAAATTTAAGGGCGAAAACGTAATGATAACAATTGTATAACTGGAAATAATGTAAAATATCAAAGTAGGTGCTGGAAGTAACCACCTTGTAATTCCTCTAGAAGTCTGTCAGCGGTTTTTTTAATCACTCACTATATATGTATATCTATAAAGACACTGAAGTTAATTATGTACAGGGTGTCCCGGTACTTGATACAAAAAAGTCGAATACAAAAAATCAGGTCAAAATAATATCAGTTCTTCATATTTTTTTTTATACGGACCTTCGTTAACAAGTTACGCCCCGTAACTTGTGGTGAAAATTAAAAAGTTATTTTTATTCACAGTCCCTAAACTATTAACTTCGGCATTTGAAATTGGGCCTATACAAAATTTACAAGAAATGGTATTCTTAATTTCCATAACTTAATTTATGGGATGAAGAGAATCCGCACGGTACTATTTTAACAAAATACTAACACCGATTCATAATTAATGTATAGGCAGGAATAATGGGTAATAATTTAATCGACCTATACATTTTTGAGAAACGTCTGAATGGACATTGATATCTGGAGTATTTGCAAAATGATTTGCAGCTACTATTAGACTATGTTCCATTAGATACCCGAAGAAACGTTCGGTTCATGCACGATGGGGCTCCTCCCAATTTCAATACTGATGTATGAAATTATTTATCCATTGTGTTTGATAATAAATGGATTGGAGAGGAGGCCCAATTTTATGGCTACCACGTTCTACAGACTTTAACCCAATAGACTTCTTCCTGTGAGGAATGTTTAGTGTACGCAATCCTTGTACAGACAAGGGATGAATTGCTACAAAGAATTAATTAATTATTGTGATAATATTAGACATACCCCAGAAATGCTTTTTCGTGTACAAATAAATAACATTCGTAGACTTAGGAAGTGTGTGGAGGTGAAAAGAGCCCATATTCAAAATGTATTTTGATAGTTTACTTTCTTTTAAATTAAAAACAAAAAATGGTGGAGGCGTGCAGTGTGAGATAAAATTACAAATATTTCCTAAACTGTTAATTTTACCAGTCGAACCAAGAGGGTATTATCGTTGGCAAATTCTTCAGGGAACTTAATTTTGATACAGGCAAACTGCGATCGTCATCTATGCAAAAATTCTGGTTTGTTAACCATTGGGCTTAGTTCGTCTCTGGAGTTCTGGGCATAATGACGTATCACTTACAACATCAGAAACAAGCTGAACGCATGTGTTATCGATCACAAAATTTGCATTATGCTGAAGTTAATAGTTTAGAGACTGTAAATAAAAATACCTTTTTAATTTTCACCTTTGGGGGCCCGTTAACGGAGGTCCGTATGAGAAAAATGTATATGAAGAATTGATATTATTTCCTCATCTCTTTGTACTGGACTTTTTTGTATCAAGTACCGGGACACCCTGTATATTAAAATATTGAGAAAAATTATAAGTAAGACTTAATCCATCAAACATACTGTTTACATTTAAGGTGACCATATCTCTGGCCGTGAAATAGTCATATTTCTGGCGTTTTTAGGTATTTATAAATAAAAATAAACAATATGATATGCAAGTAAATGTTATAAGAATATTTACATGTGGAGTTATATATAAAAAAGTTAGTATTTTCGTAGATTTCAGTAGCTAAAACCTTGATGGTTTGTCGTTTTTTGCACCTCTTTATTCGTTTTACTGCGACATATTTGAAAATACTCAGGTGGCATGACATAATATTCCTATTACTTGATAAGCTTTAGA
The DNA here is from genome assembly GCF_000390285.2 of Anoplophora glabripennis. Lineage (NCBI taxonomy): Eukaryota > Metazoa > Arthropoda > Insecta > Coleoptera > Cerambycidae > Anoplophora > Anoplophora glabripennis. Next base: position 116,901 of record NW_019416678.1, on the reverse strand, counting down.
TTATTCAGTTATTAAATGTTTGAAATTATTTGTCTTTGCGGAAAACACTATTTAAAGAATATGGCGCCCTTAATAACACATCGGTTAACCTCTAGAAGCTATTATATATAGCATCACACCAATTTTATTAAAACAGTTGTTGACTTAAATATAAATTTAAAATGAAGGTTTCTTTGCAATAATATTCGTAATAATTAAAAGCCATAAATATATTTAGAAATGAGACGGCATATCTTGAGATATTTACATCACAATTTTGTTGTTTCAGTTTAACACGACTAACTTCAAAATTTTTAATAAGAAAACTTATTGTTCGTGTAATTATTGCTTCAAATCTCAAGACTATTTTTCTTATCGCCTAATAATAAAAAAAATAATTGTTGAGTGCGATTATTTCTGATTAAATCGAAATATTCGATTTTCTAAAAATTTCAATCACATTGAGAATATTTTTGTTGTATTGAATAACTAAAACTATTTTTATTAGATATTATGAATCAACTTACCAGCATTTTAAGTGAGTTGCGATTAAAATATTCCTAATTCAATTAATTATCAACTAAATTAACTTAAATATCCACTTCGTGTTAATAGCACAGTATATTTGCACAACAGCACTAATTCGAGTACAGGAATTATAATTGCTCACGCTTTATTTTCATTTAAGTGAGTCGAAAACATTTTTATGAGAACTGGGAGATGCCAGTACTGCCGAGATACATCATCTTTTAATAAAAGTTGCAACAAAACTAACCATAGGTTGAGTTACTAAACATATAACTTCTGACTTGGACCGTCGAGATAATTTAATTTTAGATCATGCTAAAATATTATTGGTCTCTAAAAAGCGCGTTTTCCTTGGATTGATTGAGTGTAAATGGTTTTTCTTTGCCCTATGACTTCCTCCAGATGTGCAAATAATGATTTTCAAATATGCTTTACCCAAAAATACTCAGTTGGTGCCCAAAAATAAAATTACAATCGTAAATAAATTTTAAAACTTATTTTTAAAAATCACAACTTTGTATGATATGTATTAATAAAGTCAGAAATGGTGCCAAAAACGTACAAGTGAATATTCTGTATTGGGTAAATCGTTTTTTGTATATAATAATAATAATAACTAATTTTAAATGGTATTGGAATTTCTATACTCACATATCAGAATATTTCGCACAACGAAGGCGGTTTCGTGAACCTTTGTAATTTTTTTTAAAAGACAACTTGATAAACATATAATTTCAATATTTATGTAAATTATAACTAGAGCTCTGGGTTTTCGTCGGTTAGCCATAGGTGTGTTCGTCGTAAACAAATAAATAAACAGGTAGGTATAGATAAAAATAAATAAATTTGGGTACTTTATCAGCGAAAGGTCATTTTTTAGCCTTTGCCGCGTTCGACATTATTAGAATATTAAAACACGTATACACACTCAAACGCGAAGCCAATAACTGCCGTTATTACTGGTTTCGTACGATGCGCTGTACCGAAAGGCCGACGCGACGGCTATGATCGTCCGACCGAACCCCGAGCTCTACCAAGAGCTTTTTTACTAAGAAATAATAGTTATTTATGTATCTAGGGAATTATAAGGGCCTTAATTACCGATGGCAAAGTTTGCGTCCCGAGAGCGTCCGGCCCGAGGGACAGCAATTGCCTGAGGTTATTAAGGCTCATTAATTCCCTAGATACATAGATAATTTTATTTCTGACCGATTTCAATAAAANACCCTGTATATTAAAATATTGAGAAAAATTATAAGTAAGACTTAATCCATCAAACATACTGTTTACATTTAAGGTGACCATATCTCTGGCCGTGAAATAGTCATATTTCTGGCGTTTTTAGGTATTTATAAATAAAAATAAACAATATGATATGCAAGTAAATGTTATAAGAATATTTACATGTGGAGTTATATATAAAAAAGTTAGTATTTTCGTAGATTTCAGTAGCTAAAACCTTGATGGTTTGTCGTTTTTTGCACCTCTTTATTCGTTTTACTGCGACATATTTGAAAATACTCAGGTGGCATGACATAATATTCCTATTACTTGATAAGCTTTAGATTATTCAGTTATTAAATGTTTGAAATTATTTGTCTTTGCGGAAAACACTATTTAAAGAATATGGCGCCCTTAATAACACATCGGTTAACCTCTAGAAGCTATTATATATAGCATCACACCAATTTTATTAAAACAGTTGTCGACTTAAATATAAATTTAAAATGAAGGTTTCTTTGCAATAATATTCGTAATAATTAAAAGCCATAAATTTATTTAGAAATGAGAGGGCATACCTCCAGATATTTACATTACAATTTTGTTGTTTCAGTTTAACACGACTAACTTCAAAATTTTTAATAAGAAAACTTATTGTTCGTGTAATTATTGCTTCAAATCTCAAGACTATTTTTCTTATCGCCTAATAATAAAAAAAATAATTGTTGAGTGCGATTATTTCTGATTAAATCGAAATATTCGATTTTCTAAAAATTTCAATCACATTGCGAATATTTTTGTTGTATTGAATAACTAAAACTATTTTTATTAGATATTATGAATCAACTTACCAGCATTTTAAGTGAGTTGCGATTAAAATATTCCTAATTCAATTAATTATCAACTAAATTAACTTAAATATCCACTTCGTGTTAATAGCACAGTATATTTGCACAACAGCACTAATTCGAGTACAGGAATTATAATTGCTCACGCTTTATTTTCATTTAAGTGAGTCGAAAACATTTTTATGAGAACTGGGAGATGCCAGTACTGCCGAGATACATCATCTTTTAATAAAAGTTGCAACAAAACTAACCATAGGTTGAGTTACTAAACATATAACTTCTGACTTGGACCGTCGAGATAATTTAATTTTAGATCATGCTAAAATATTATTGGTCTCTAAAAAGCGCGTTTTCCTTGGATTGATTGACTGTAAATGGTTTTTCTTTGCCCTATGACTTCCTCCAGATGTGCAAATAATGATTTTCAAATATGCTTTACCCAAAAATACTCAGTTGGTGCCCAAAAATAAAATTACAATCGTAAATAAATTTTAAAACTTATTTTTAAAAATCACAACTTTGTATGATATGTATTAATAAAGTCAGAAATGGTGCCAAAAACGTACAAGTGAATATTCTGTATACTCACATATCAGAATATTTCGCACAACGAAGGCGGTTTCGTGAACCTTTGTATTTTTTTTAAGACAACTTGATAAACATATAATTTCAATATTTATGTAAATTAAAACTAGAGCTCTGGGTTTTCGTCGGTTAGTCATAGGTGTGTTCGTCGTAAACAAATAAATAAACAGGTAGGTATAAATAAAAATAAATAAATGTGGGTACTTTATCAGCGAAAGGTCGTTTTTTACCCCTTGGCGCGTTCGACATTATTAGAATATTAAAACACGTATACACACGCAAACGCGAAGCCAATAACTGCTGTTACCGGTTTCGTACGATGCGCTGTAGCGAAAGGCCGATGCGACGGCTATGATCATCCGACCGAACCCCGAGCTCTACCAAGAGCTTTTTTACTAAGAAATAAAATAAATTAAAGTTGGCTTTTTAAATGTAACTTTTTATATAATTTTCTTTCAAAAAAGAAAGGCGGTATGAAATTTTATGGGATATCTTTTGAGATATATTGTTCATATTTTAAACTTAGATTTAGGAAAACAGAGATGATCCCATTCAGGAGAAGGGAGATAGGCAACTTCAGGGTCCCTGCCATGTACGGAAGGTCCCTGACGTTGGTCAGGGAACTCAAATATTTGTTTGTAATCCTGGATAGCAAATTGTCTTGGTAGCCACAGGTTGAAAGGATTACCCGGAAATCATTAGCAAAAATTAGGGGCTCAATCCAAGGGTGCTTCACTGGGTGTACACGATCGAAGCTGCAGTATGGGGCCTTGGATTGGTGGCCAAGTGTGGTCTGAATGACGGGAAGTTATCGAGAATCCAAAGAGTTGCCTGCTTAGGTTTTACAAGGGCAATTGGGACGACCCCAACGGCTGAGTTAGAGGTCCTTCTGGGGTTGCCGGCTTACCGTATATGAATTGTAAGGGAAATGATGGCGACACACCTATGGATACGGGACACAGGCGGTTGGAGAGCGAAAGGACGCGCAGAGGGTCACTCTGCCATGGCCCTAAGGGTGTAGAGAGATATCCCAATATCTGCCATGAGGGACACGGAAGCAGAGGACTGGCTGAGGTTAGAAAGGAAGTATGTCACCACCTTCCCCTCGAGAGAGCAGGAAAGTGACATGTTTTCCCCGGGATCTCTAGTATGCTATACTGATGAATCTTGGGTAAGAGATGAGTATTCAGAAGCAGCAGGATAGCTTTTCACTGGGTATGTATGCAGAAGCAGCAGGATAGCTTTTCACTGGGTATGTATGCCACAGTCTTTCAGGCTGAGGTTTTCGCTATCTTGATCTTGATGGAGGCAAGTAAGGAACTGTGTGGAGTAGAGGATTTTTATCTGCCCCGATAGTCAGACCGCGCTCAGAGCATTTAGCTCCCCGAGGATAAGGTCTGCCCTCGTTCAGGAATGCGGAAACGCTCTAGAAAACAAATCCTAGGACTCACACGAGGTAGTATTAACGGGGCCCTTAATCAATGGGCCTATCAAACATTAGGTCAAAACTGGAGGATGAACAGAGGATGTAGGCAGGCCCATAGCTTTAACCTAACAAACCTAAGTCGAGATGGCCAACGACAAACCTAAGACGAGATGACGACTAAACCAAATGGTGGGGGTTCTCACAGGCCATTGCAGACTTAAGAGGCATTTAAGTTAGAAATTGAGGACACTTATGCCCGAAATGTGGAAAAGGAGAAGATACCCCTATCCATCGTCTGGGACACTGTGCAGCTTTTGGGAGGTTACGACATAAAGTTTTTAGTACTGAAGAGCTACAAGGGGTTAAGGTGAGGGATCTGCCATGGACCAAAATCCTGGCGGTCATCAGGGCGTCAGGAAGGTTCGAGGAGAGTCTACCTCTGGTAGACAGTGGATAGGTGATGGGATAGCTGGGTAGGCAAAAAGGGCCCACTTGTGGCCTAATTGCCAGGCTGAGGCCGCCACTTTCACACTACTACCAGGGCATCTAAACAATCATTTTCGCAATGTTATTCAAATCCCATATGACGCATAAGGGATAGTTTTTTTATTTGAGAAATTAAAGATTTTATACGTTTTACGTTTATATAAATTTATATGCGGGAGAAGATACATAAAAATATGTTTTTCCGCATCGATCGTTTTATGTAATTGTCACAAAACAAGTGATTTAATACCAGAAATCTAAGTACATAAAATATATGTGTCCTCATAGACAAAATTCTTAAGTAATGATAATATTACAAGAAGCTACTACTCTCTAGTTATTTCAGGTATAATTCAATGCTATGAGATTAGAACATTGTTTGGCATCTTTAGGAAATTTATAATATTTTATTTGAGTTAGTTTAACTACTAAAATAAAAATATGCCCTCATAATCTTGAATTTAAATTGAAAAATAAAGTGTGTTTTTATTCTCGATAATTTAAAGATCTATATTTTTCAAAAAAAGTTTTGAGTCAGGTAAAAATAAAAAAAGTTGGGCATGAAATAATCATAGTATCTAACCATATATGTGGTATTTGGAAAATACTACTCTGTTCAAGTACATGTTTAAAATATGAATATCCAAACACTTTTAAGATATCCTAAACTACTATCCCCCTTTCTACACCGTTAATGGTATTTCTCTTATTACCCCTTTTTCGGAAAAGAGTTTATATAAAATATTAACCTTATTGTTTTACCTATTTTTTACCTGCTACCCGTCTAGAAAATACTGAGAGACAATCGATGGCCACCTTGTAATAAATGCTTCTTCAGTGTCTCCGATAAATGAAGGTGCGAGTTGTAGAAATACTATTTAAAAAAGTGACCGAAATATCACCAGGTTAAATCAGTTTGTATAATCTAAAGGAAAGCTATTAAAAAATGCTGCCAAACGAGCAAATAAAATTTGTGAAGTGACAGTTTTCAACGAGATTTTCTTAAAAAATTACAAAAATAAAATTCAGGTTATTAAAATACAATATATTGTGATATTAATAAAATGAGATATTTGTTTTTTTTGGTAATTTTAAACTTTATATTTGCAAATTTGGCAAAAGCTAAGCAATTGAGAATTCTTAATAATTTTTGAAACCTTGAAAAAAAAGTTTAAATATCAGTTGTAATATGTCATTTGAAAGAAGATTTTACGCAATTTTGAGAATATAAATTTAAGCCACTGAATCTACGTAGAAAATTGCATAAAAACGTCTTTACAGAAATCAAATACTTTTACAAATAGAGAACTTATTTGTCTTTAAAATGAAAACCGTCTGTATATCTCTCGGTATCTCTCAGGATCTTCGCCACAGGCTCAAGAATTCCTGGACAATCTGAAGGTAAGACAGCTGTTGGAAGGCACAATGATGGTCAATGGTCAGCAAGGGATTTTCCACAAGAATCTTTATACGAACGTTTTAATATGAGCAGTTTATTACAAACACGAAAAATGAACTATGTAATACTTAAACGTATTGTACCTCTTTGATTTTATATTATTTACTATTTCTATTGTTTTTAACATATTCATTGTTATGTTTGTTTGTTTAATGAATTTTCTTACATTTAAGTGTATGCGTATGTATGTATGCAATATAATGTTAATGTATTTTTTTCTGTTAAAATTTTGTGTTTTATCGTTTTAGTTAAATACTGTTTCTTTTTGTATTTTCTTCCTCATTCTCTAATTGAGCACTTGTCCGTTGGACGGTCTTGAAATCCTTCAACGATGGATGATGTGGATGGAACTTAAATTTTAGTAAACTGTTTGATTTCTGAATTTGTTTGGATTAGTTTAATAATTTTAATAAAAAAATGAGAGCTAGTTATAAAATATATATTTTTTAAAACATATTCAAGAACAGTTCGTAAACTTATTTTTTAATTTTTTCTTTCTTTGACCTTCGTTGTGTTAGGAGAATCGTCATCAAAGAAACAGATAAGCGTTGGTAGGTTAGGTTAGGTGTTTCCTTAACTCAATTTTTTCAACATCAGCCAGGTAATTTTGCCCAAGTGCATGCATTCATCCATTTGGGTATGTGTCGTTTTAATAAAAGAATATGTATACGAACACATGCAAAACTAAATTTTCTTGATTTTCAAGTACGATTCGCTGCTGATGACATTATAATTTAAACATGGTTTTTGAAGTTTTAATCAGAATAGTCATTTTAGAAGAAAAGATTAAACATAAAAGTTTTGGTTGGAAATATAAACATACAAATTTTCTTAGATGTTAAATAATTGCTGTCTTTGATAGTGACATGTTCCTGCTTGTATTGTTCATTTGTCGATAGAAACACTACTTCAAATTTGTAACAACAACCAAGTAATTTATTATTAACCAGAAGTTACATTTTTTATAATATATTTCACATCTACGTCTTATTAGTAGAATTACTTTTAAATATACCTATAAAACGATTGCAAATCAAAACCTGTTACAGAAAAGTTAAGTTAAGAATTTTTTAGTTAATTGTTTTCATGAATAGATACATGTGTATTTTTATAAAACCTTTGCCAACGACTTGATGTAAATAATAGATACAAATAAAAATATTATGACAAATTTTTCGTAGAAACCACAAACAATAAGTTTTATTCTTGGCTACAGCTCATTCTAGTACTTTATACTATCTAAAATTATAAACTGCTAGTTTTTATGGAAGTTTAACTATTTTTGTTCAAAATATATATGTAGGTACGCAATACGTCGTTTGGCATATGCATGGTCATTCGCATAACATTCTGTTCCCCTTTTGTTTTTTACTTTCTATCTAGGAAAAGATATAGTTTTAGTATAGTAAAGATATAGTTTTAGGAAATTTTCTTGCAATTTAAAAGAAATGTATAGGAAAACAATTGGCTGTTGCATTTCTAAGATTTAAACCCAACTTTTGTTTTCTTTTTTAATGGAACACTATACACATATTTGTCGTTCTTGGATTCAATTTTTCTCTAATTGCAATGGTATATAAATGTCATGTATTTGCTTTGATAGTTTGCATAATATTTTGGTTTATTTACTAACATTGCATATAGTCCAAATTGCCATTGCAGATTTACTAAACAAATCTTTAAATCCTTTATTAAAAAATATCTGATTAATGTATGTATAATATAAGAGGTTTGAACAAAAACTAACAAGAATTGTTAATTTTCTCATATTCAATTTTTATCCTATACCCTTCAAAGTTTAGCTCTTTAGGTATCGTATTGAGCTCGATTTGCGATTTTACCTTTATTTCATGTATTGCTGAAAAACGTTGCCCCTTTTGAGATTGGGAATTAGGGCATAAGTTGTCTTGAATTCGGGTCGTTTTCTCCTGATTGCCTCACGCAAATTGCAGTTCGTGAGAGTGTTGCGGAGAGTCCAGGAATATCAATTTGGTACCGTGGTCAAGAATTGGACATTTAAAGAAGCTCTTTACAGCGTATTCTCACGAAAGATTTGCTTCATGTTTACAAAGTCAACTCAAGAACCGAAGCCTGCAGCCTGCATCATCTTCAGCGATTTTCATCACAAAATTGTCGCATTTGAGGTTCAAAAAATCCACGAGCGATTGTTGAGAAACAAATGCATCCACAACGTGCCACTGTTTGGAACGAATTTTGTACTGGAGGCTTCAAAAGGACCATTCTTCTTCAAAAATGCGGCTGGTCAAACAATAACAGTTAATGGTGTTCTATATCGCGACATGTAAATCCATTTTTTGTGCCTAAATTGGATAGGATGTAGACGATATGTTTCAACAAGACGGTGCCGCATACCATACAGTCCGGGAAAAAATTTAATTACTGCATGAGTCATTTCCTGGTCGTATAATTTCCCGTTTTGACGATCAGAATTGGTCAATCAGATCATGCGATTTAACGCCTTTAAATGTTTTCTTTGGGTTTTTTGAAGGTTTATGCTAACAAGCCCAAGACTACAAAGGAGTTGAAGCAGGAAATTGAGCGCTGTATCAGCAAAACTCAGCCGTATTTATGCAAAATAGTCATGGAAACATTCCACAAAAGAGTCCATGCATAACCCTATACTATAAATTTCATAAATCAATAGAAAAATACAATTTTTAATTATAAACCTGCGTTTTCTATCAAAATTACTCATTGTGTAAATTTTGGGACACTACTTCAGAAAACTTACAAAGAACCCCGCACAAAACATGTGGAAATTGAACACCGGTCAATTTTTATGAAACTTCGTATTTTGATAGTTCTCGTCATGCTGATCAAAAGTCTCAATAGGCACGAAGCCCTACAATCCCATCCAACCCCTCAAAACCACCCCCAAAGATCAGGGTAATGAACTTGACAGATTACAGGTCAATTGGCTTACCGCAATATTTCACTACTGTAGTCGAATCTATAGACACCTATATCAAAACTAGGGTTAAGACTATCAGTGGGCATCGAGCCCTACAACCCCCACCAACCCCCCAAAACTACCCCCAAAGGTCAGGGGGATGCACTTGACAGATTATCGGTCAATAACACTACAGAAATATTTTACTATTGCAGTCGAATCTACAGCCACCCAAACTAGGCTTAAGACTACTATCTCCAAAAAACTTAATCCCCCATCCGTCTCGCTCCTCACCAACTACCAAAGCCTGTCATGTGACTTTTCCCTGCATATTGGTCGTGTAACTGTTTAATCGTGTTCCATCTCACAGCCATCTAAACGATCACTACTCTATATTCTCCGATGCCGACCCCCGACAATTGAACCACCCAACCCCAAACTAAATCCCACGGTTGGGGGTCGGACCAACCCCAGTTCTTATCGAAGCCTGACATGACTTTTTCCTGCTTACGGCTTATGAAACTGTTCAATCTTGAATTCCATCCTATATCCACCTTATTGTTTAATACGCATTAACCCACAAAAAGTACCAAAACCTGCCATAATATATTTGCTGTTTGTAAACTGGACGTGAAACTCTGGCTGTGCAGTAGTAAAATATTTCGGTAGTTTTATTCACCGATAATCTGTTAAGTGCAACCCCCTGATCTTCGGGGATGGTTTTGGGGGGTTGGTGGGGGTTGTAGGGCTCGGTCTTAAGCCTAGTTATGGTATAGGTGACTGTAGGTTCGATTACAGTAGTGAAATATTACGGTAAGCCAATTGACCTGTAATCTGTCAAGTTCATTACCCTGATCTTTGGGGGTGGTTTTGGGAGGTTGGAAGGGGTTGTAGGGCTTCGTGCCCATTGAGACTTTTGATCAGCATGGCAAGCACTATCAAAATATGAAGTTTAATAAAAATTTACCGGTGTTCAATTTACATATGTTTTGTGCGGGGTTCTTTCAAAACTAATGGTTTACTAATATTTTCTAAAAATAATTTTTTAAGTCCTCAAAAGCTCATAACTTTTTTGGGAAATCCATTTTCCATAGTAGCAAAAAAATAAAAAAAATTACTGTAATGATGATTTTCGTAAAACATTTTTTTAACGCGTTGTTCCATATATTCCGAGTTATTCCACAATATTCCAAGTTATTCCATCATTCCAATGTATTACGTATACACCAGAATAAAAATATTCCATATTATTTCGTCTATATTTTATCTGATTCTCACGTATTCTGCTAGTATTCCGGGTTATTCCGATGTGTTTCCGTTGTATTCCGATCAAAATCTACACTGATTCCGGCTAGTGGATCAACCCTCCAATGCATTGTGATTTAACATAGTTGTATAAAAACTCATTTGGATATTGAATTTAGAGTATTCATTGTACATATGAAGTTAAACTGAAGAAAAGTGTAAGCAAAAATATAAGAAAATTCTCACGGTGTTTCATTTGTTTTTTATTTTTTCAAACGGTAAAGTTGAAATAGTTTAAATATCCAATATATAAAATCGTGTATATAAATATTTTAATCCATTAGTTCTCAAAGAAAAACATTTTTAATAAGCTTCTTTAAACCTCCTACACGTGCTCTCGTATTCATTTGACGTTTAAATTTTTCAGTTAACACTCACGTCGTATCCCACGCAACAAGCATCTGAAACTTATTGAAAACGTATCAGAGAACACGCATGCTATTCCTGCAAATAATTTTAAACAAAAATATATACGAGGCCTGTTCAGAAAATAACAGAACTTTATTTTCTTAAGCTTTATTATTAATTTTATACATTATTGGTCTTTGTCTCCTTCAAAGTACTCCCCTCGCCTATTCACACACTCCCATTGGAGTTTCCATTTTGCGAAGCAGTCCAGGATAGCCTCATTTTAATTGGCCTTTAAAGTCTGTGACGAATTTGCTTTGATGTCATCAATGGTCTGAAAACGGTATCCTTTCAGCACTGATTTTAACTTCGGGCGATTGACGAATGCTGAATGTGTGGGAGCATTGTCATGGTGCAACAACCATGAGTTTCTCGACAAAACTCTGGTCTTTTTTGCTCTTTCACGTAACCGTTGTAAAACATCTTGGTAGTACACACGACGGTTCACTGTTTCACCTTGAGACAAGAATTCAAAATGCACAATTCCATTCCGAAAAAAACTGTGAGTATCACTTTGACATTGGATCGAGACTGCCATGTTTCTTGGGGCGTGGAGAACCTTTGCTAATCCATCCATGATTAGACTTTTGTCTCAATGTCGTAGCCCAGCTTTCGTCTCCCGTTCTGATCCTTTGAAATGAATGTTTCATCATCATTGGGTTGTTCAAGGAGTTGACGACAAACGTCCATGCGATTTTCTTTTGCTGCAACTCGACACAAGTTTAATTTTTCAGTCAAAATTTCATGGGATGACCCAATTGAGATGCTAATCTCTTCTTCAATTTATCTGACAGTCAATAGCCGATACAACCCATTATATTTTTCTAAGTAAAAAGATTTATAAGTATTGCTGTTTTCATACATTCCAGACTCACCAATAAAAAGTTTTCTCTATCAGAGATTAGATTCATGCCACCCTATGTATTTGAATCCTCGAAATTCGTATCAGCTGAGGGAAATGGTCCACCGTCCTCCAGTTTTTTGTAATTGCCAAACGCCACTCCTAAAATCTGCATAAGTCGTTTGAGTCTTTGAATACCCTAAATATGTAATAAGCCCTACAAAGGCATGATAGGATATTTCTCATGACAGATTCGGTTTTCGGGGAACACATCGAGCCCTACA